>NW_025919398.1:0-45006 GCF_907164915.1 Impatiens glandulifera
GTTACGTACTAATATCACAATAGAATATCACAATTATGCTTTTGAAAAAGTATTGGAGATTGGAAGTTGCAGTATATTGTAGACATTGCATAAGTCTATAACTCTTTATTCTCTAAATAATGATTTGCATTTATCAGTTCACGAAATATCTTGATATTTTTGTTTTATAAAAAATAATCAGCACGGTCACATCATAGTTAAACAAATTATAATGGTAGTTGAAATCTTAAAACTGATCATTGGAGAATGTGATATTTTAAGTTAAAATGTTAACATGTTTTAAATTAGAGCTGGGCATCGTGCATAAACGTTCGTATTCGACTCGGATAAATCGTGTTAGACTCTTAATCGTGTCGTGTTGTGTCTCAGTCTTATTCGTGTCGTATCGTGTCTTGACCCACTCAAAATATTATGATTCACGAACTCTTTCGTGTCGTGTTATTTGTGTCTACGAGTTTATTCGTGTCGTGCTAACTCGTGTTTAAATTCTTGTTTCGTGTTATTCCGACTAAATTGTGTCATCGTGTCAACACAATCTTGTCTTGACACACTCATGTTATTTATTTATATATATTAAATTATATTATTAGTAAAAATTATAATATATGATTATTAATTTATTTTAATTAAGAAAATTTAAATTAAATTAATAAGTTAAATGTATTAAATGAATTAAATTTATTTAATATATAAAATGTGTAAATATAAATTTTAACCTATAGTGATATCGGAAGACAAATCTATTAAAACTACTCTATTATGCGCAGCTGAACCTGTTCATCACGAAGAAGATCAATCAAACAAGATTTATTTGAAAATTGAGGTTAAAGAAAAACTATCACCTGTTGGATAACAAGTAAGAAATCTCTCCAGAAGACGAATTAGGTTTTGAATTCTGGAAAACAGAATCTTTGTTTTCATCTCCTCCTCATATGGAATTTTCGATTATTTCATCGTTTCCTCATCCTTAGGACTGGCGATTCGTTCTTCACCGCCATCCTCATCTTCCTCATCTTCCTTCAAGAATACATGGATGAGAGTTAGGGTTTTGAGAGCTACGATCCAATTTTTGGTTTTCTAAGACTTCTTGAGATTGTATCAACGCATGCGTCGATTGAAGCTCTTGAATAGAAGGTTAGGCTAAGGATTTCTTGAATGTATTTTTCTTCGGCTGGATATTCTTCATGGCGAGTAGCTTTAACAATGGAGACCTCGAGATCTGATAGAGAAGCACTGGTTCCGACTTTGGCTAGGCTTACGCTGGTTTGATCTTTTACCGCACATGTTGCTTACATATATTACTGAGAATGGAGCGCCGAGATGAAGAGAAGAAGAAGAAAGGGAAGTGAATGCAGTTAGGGCAAAATAGGATCTTCTATCAGATATTAAATGAATATCTACTCTCGTTAAAAATATTTCGTCACCAAGAGTATTATTTTCGGAAAATATGAAATTATTAGTCCCTTTCTCTTATTTTCCTCTCTTTTACTAATCAATAGTGCATAATTTATATATATATACAATCGACAAGTTCTCTCTTCTTAATTAACTTCCAATTGATAGACTAAACTCGGAAAATATGAAATTATTAGTCCCTTTCTCTTATTCTCCTCTCTTTTTACAAATCAATGGTGCATAATTTGTAAATATATAATCGACAAGTTCTCTCTTCTTAATTAACTTCCAATTAATAGAATAAACTCGGAAAATATGAAATTATTAGTCCATTTCTCTTATTCTCCTCTCTTTTACAAATCAATGGTGCATAATTTGTATATATATAATCGACAAGTTCTCTCTTCTTAATTAACTTCCAATTCATAGACTAAACTCGGAAAATTTGAAATTATTAGTCCCTTTCTCTTATTCTCCCCTCTTTTACAAATCAATGGTGCATAATTTGTATATATATATAATCGACAAGTTCTCTCTTCTTAATTAACTTCCAATTCATAGACTAAACTCGGAAAATATGAAATTATTAGTCCATTTCTCTTATTCTCCTCTCTTTTACAAATCAATGGTGCATAATTTGTATATATATAATCGACAAGTTCTCTCTTCTTAATTAACTTCCAATTCATAGACTAAACTCGGAAAATATGAAATTATTAGTCCCTTTCTCTTATTCTCCTCTCTTTTACAAATCAATGGTGCATAATTTGTATATATATAATCGACAAGTTCTCTCTTCTTAATTAACTTCCAATTGATAGACTAAACTCGGAAAATATGAAATTATTAGTCAATTTCTCTTATTCTCCTCTTTTTTACAAATCAATCGTGCATAATTTGTATATATAATCGACAAGTTCTCTTTTCTTAATTAAATTCCAATTGATAGACTAAACTCAGAAAAAATATGAAATTATTAGCCCCTTTCTCTTATTCTCCTCTCTTTTACAAATCAATGGTGCATAATTTGTATATATAAAATCGACAAGTTCTCTCGTCTTAATTAACTTCCAATTGATATACTAAACTCGGAAAATATGAAATTATTAGTCCCTTTCTCTTATTTTCCTCTCTTTTACAAATTAATAGTGCATAATTTGTATATATATATACAATCGACAAGTTCTCTCTTCTTAATTAACTTCCAATTGATAGACTAAACTCGGAAAATATGAAATTATTAGTCCCTTTCTCTTATTCTCCTCTCTTTTACAAATCAATGGTGCATAATTTGTATATATATAATCGATAAGTTCTCTCTTCTTAATTAACTTCCAATTGATAGACTAAACTCGGAAAATAGGAAATTATTAGTCAATTTCTCTTATTCTCCTCTTTTTTACAAATCAATCGTGCATAATTTGTATATATATAATCGACAAGTTCTCTCTTCTTAATTAACTTCCAATTCATAGACTAAACTCGGAAAATATGAAATTATTAGTCCATTTCTCTTATTCTCCTCTCTTTTACAAATCAATGGTGCATAATTTGTATATATAAAATCGACAAGTTCTCTCGTCTTAATTAACTTCCAATTGATATACTAAACTCGGAAAATATGAAATTATTAGTCCCTTTCTCTTATTTTCC
The DNA here is from genome assembly GCF_907164915.1 of Impatiens glandulifera. NCBI lineage: Eukaryota > Viridiplantae > Streptophyta > Magnoliopsida > Ericales > Balsaminaceae > Impatiens > Impatiens glandulifera. The sequence continues at coordinate 3,049 of NW_025919398.1, forward strand.
TCTCTTTTACAAATTAATAGTGCATAATTTGTATATATATATACAATCGACAAGTTCTCTCTTCTTAATTAACTTCCAATTCATAGACTAAACTCGGAAAATTTGAAATTATTAGTCCCTTTCTCTTATTCTCCTCTCTTTTACAAATCAATGGTGCATAATTTGTATATATATAATCGACAAGTTCTCTCTTCTTAATTAACTTCCAATTCATAGACTAAACTCGGAAAATATGAAATTATTAGTACCTTTCTCTTATTCTCCTCTCTTTTACAAATCAATGGTGCATAATTTGTATATATATAATCGACAAGTTCTCTTTTCTTAATTAAATTCCAATTGATAGACTAAACTCAGAAAAAATATGAAATTATTAGTCCATTTCTCTTATTCTCCTCTCTTTTACAAATCAATGGTGCATAATTTGTATATATATAATCGACAAGTTCTCTCTTCTTAATTAACTTCCAATTCATAGACTAAACTCGGAAAAAATATGAAATTATTAGCCCCTTTCTCTTATTTTCCTCTCTTTTACAAATTAATAGTGCATAATTTGTATATATATATAAAATCGACAAGTTCTCTCTTCTTAATTAACTTCCAATTGATAGACTAAACTCGGAAAATATGAAATTATTAGTCCCTTTTTCTTATTTTCCTCTCTTTTAAAAATTAATAGTGCATAATTTGTATATATATACAATCGACAAGTTCTCTCTTCTTAATTAACTTCCAATTGATAGACTAAACAAGGAAAAAATATGAAATTATTAGCCCCTTTCTCTTATTCTCCTCTCTTTTACAAATCAATGGTGCATAATTTGTATATATATAATCGACAAGTTCTCTCTTCTTAATTAACTTCCAATTCATAGACTAAACTCGGAAAATTTGAAATTATTAGTCCCTTTCTCTTATTCTCCTCTCTTTTACAAATCAATGGTGCATAATTTGTATATATATAATCGACAAGTTCTCTCTTCTTAATTAACTTCCAATTCATAGACTAAACTCGGAAAATATGAAATTATTAGTCCCTTTCTCTTATTCTCCTCTCTTTTACAAATCAATGGTGCATAATTTGTATATATATAATCGACAAGTTCTCTCTTCTTAATTAACTTCCAATTCATAGACTAAACTCGGAAAATATGAAATTATTAGTCCATTTCTCTTATTCTCATCTCTTTTACAAATCAATGGTGCATAATTTGTATATATTTAATCGACAAGTTCTCTCTTCTTAATTAACTTCCAATTCATAGACTAAACTCGGAAAATTTGAAATTATTAGTCCCTTTCTCTTATTCTCCTCTCTTTTACAAATCAATGGTGCATAATTTGTATATATATAATCGACAAGTTCTCTCTTCTTAATTAACTTCCAATTGATAGACTAAACTCGGAAAATATGAAATTATTAGTCCCTTTCTCTTATTCTCCTCTCTTTTACAAATCAATGGTGCATAATTTGTATATATATAATCGACAAGTTCTCTCTTCTTAATTAACTTCCAATTTATAGACTAAACTCGGAAAATATGAAATTATTAGTCCATTTCTCTTATTCTCCTCTCTTTTACAAATCAATGGTGCATAATTTGTATATATTTAATCGACAAGTTCTCTCTTCTTAATTAACTTCCAATTCATAGACTAAACTCGGAAAATTTGAAATTATTAGTCCCTTTCTCTTATTCTCCTTTCTTTTACAAATCAATGGTGCATAATTTGTATATATATAATCGACAAGTTCTCTCTTCTTAATTAACTTCCAATTCATAGACTAAACTCGGAAAATATGAAATTATTAGTCCCTTTCTCTTATTCTCCTCTCTTTTACAAATCAATGGTGCATAATTTGTATATATATAATCGACAAGTTCTCTCTTCTTAATTAACTTCCAATTGATAGACTAAACTCGGAAAATATGAAATTATTAGTCCCTTTCTCTTATTCTCATCTCTTTTACAAATCAATGGTGCATAATTTGTATATTTATAATCGACAAGTTCTCTCTTCCTAATTAACTTCCAATTCATAGACTAAACTCGGAAAATATGAAATTATTAGTCCATTTCTCTTATTCTCCTCTCTTTTACAAATCAATGGTGCATAATTTGTATATATATAATCGACAAGTTCTCTCTTCTTAATAAACTTCCAATTCATAGACTAAACTCGGAAAATTTGAAATTATTAGTCTCTTTCTCTTAAGCTCCTCTCTTTTACAAATCAATGGTGCATAATTTGTATATATATAATTGACAAATTCTCTCTTTTTAATTAACTTCCAATTCATAGACTAAACTCGGAAAATATGAAATTATTAGTCTCTCTCTCTTATTCTCCTCTCTTTTACAAATCAATGGTGCATAATTTGTATATATATAATCGACAAGTTCTCTCTTCATAATTAACTTCCAATTTATAGTCTAAACTCGGAAAATATGAAATTATTAGTCCATTTCTCTTATTCTCCTCTCTTTTACAAATCAATGGTGCATAATTTGTATATATATAATCGACAAGTTCTCTCTTCTTAATTAACTTCCAATTCATAGACTAAACTCGGAAAATTTGAAATTATTAGTCCCTTTCTCTTATTCTCCTCTCTTTTACAAATCAATGGTGCATAATTTGTATATATATAATCGACAAGTTCTCTCTTCTTAATTTACTTCCAATTCATAGACTAAACTCGGAAAATATGAAATTATTAGTCCCTTTCTCTTATTCTCCTCTCTTTTACAAATCAATGGTGCATAATTTGTATATATATAATCGACAAGTTCTCTCTTCTTAATTAACTTCCAATTCATAGACTAAACTCGGAAAATATGAAATTATTAGTCCCTTTCTCTTATTCTCATCTCTTTTACAAATCAATGGTGCATAATTTGTATATTTCTAATCGACAAGTTCTCTCTTCTTAATTAACTTCCAATTCATAGACTAAACTCGGAAAATATGAAATTATTAGTCCATTTCTCTTATTCTCCTCTCTTTTACAAATCAATGGTGCATAATTTGTATATATATAATCGACAAGTTCTCTCTTCTTAATAAACTTCCAATTCATAGACTAAACTCGGAAAATTTGAAATTATTAGTCTCTTTCTCTTATGCTCCTCTCTTTTACAAATCAATGGTGCATAATTTGTATATATATAATCGACAAATTCTCTCTTTTTAATTAACTTCCAATTCCTAGACTAAACTCGGAAAATATGAAATTATTAGTCTCTCTCTCTTATTCTCCTCTCTTTTACAAATCAATGGTGCATAATTTGTATATATATAATCGTCAAGTTCTCTCTTCTTAATGAACTTCCAATTCATAGACTAAACTCGGAAAATATGAAATTATTAGTCCCTTTCTCTTATTCTCCTCTCTTTTACAAATCAATGGTGCATAATTTGTATATATATATAATCGACAAGTTCTCTCTTCTTAATTAACTTCCAATTCATAGACTAAACTCAGAAAATATGAAATTATTAGTCCCTTTCTCTTATTCTCCTCTCTTTTACAAATCAATGGTGCAAAATTTGTATATATATAATCGACAAGTTCTCTCTTCTTAATTAACTTCCAATTCATAGACTAAACTCGGAAAATATGAAATTATTAGTCCCTTTCTCTTATTCTCCTCTCTTTTACAAATCAATGGTGCATAATTTGTATATATACAATCGACAAGTTCTCTCTTCTTAATTAAATTCAAATTCATAGACTAAACTCGGAAAATATGAAATTTTTAGTCCCTTTCTCTTATTCTCCTCTTTTTTACAAATCAATCGTGCATAATTTGTATATATATAATCGACAAGTTCTCTCTTCTTAATTAACTTCCAATTGATAGACTAAACTCGGAAAATATGAAATTATTAGTCCCTTTCTCTTATTCTCCTCTTTTTTACAAATCAATCGTGCATAATTTGTATATATATAATCGACAAGTTCTCTTTTCTTAATTAAATTCCAATTGATAGACTAAACTCGGAAAAAATATGAAATTATTAGTTCCTTTCTCTTATTCTCCTCTCTTTTACAAATCAATGGTGCATAATTTGTATATATATAATCGACAAGTTCTCTCTTCTTAATTAACTTCCAATTCATAGACTAAACTCGGAAAATTTGAAATTATTAGTCCCTTTCTCTTATTCTCCTCTCTTTTACAAATCAATGGTGCATAATTTGTATATATATAATCGACAAGTTCTCTCTTCTTAATTAACTTCCAATTCATAGACTAAACTCGGAAAATATGAAATTATTAGTCCCTTTCTCTTATTCTCCTCTCTTTTACAAATCAATGGTGCATAATTTGTATATATATAATCGACAAGTTCTCTCTTCTTAATTAACTTCCAATTCATAGACTAAACTCGGAAAATATGAAATTATTAGTCCATTTCTCTTATTCTCCTCTCTTTTACAAATCAATGGTGCATAATTTGTATATATATAATCGACAAGTTCTCTCTTCTTAATTAACTTCCAATTCATAGACTAAACTCGGAAAAAATATGAAATTATTAGCCCCTTTCTCTTATTCTCCTCTCTTTTACAAATCAATGGTGCATAATTTGTATATATAAAATCGACAAGTTCTCTCTTCTTAATTAACTTCCAATTGATAGACTAAACTCGGAAAATATGAAATTATTAGTCCCTTTTTCTTATTTTCCTCTCTTTTAAAAATTAATAGTGCATAATTTGTATATATATACAATCGACAAGTTCTCTCTTCTTAATTAACTTCCAATTGATAGACTAAACAAGGAAAAAATATGAAATTATTAGCCCCTTTCTGTTATTCTCCTCTCTTTTACAAATCAATGGTGCATAATTTGTATATATATAATCGACAAGTTCTCTCTTCTTAATTAACTTCCAATTCATAGACTAAACTCGGAAAATTTGAAATTATTAGTCTCTTTCTTATGCTCCTCTCTTTTACAAATCAATGGTGCATAATTTGTATATATATAATCGACAAGTTCTCTCTTTTTAATTAACTTCCAATTCATAGACTAAACTCGGAAAATATGAAATTATTAGTCTCTCTATCTTATTTTCCTCTCTTTTACAAATCAATGGTGCATAATTTGTATATATATAATCGACAAGTTCTCTCTTCTTAATTAACTTCCAATTCATAGACTAAACTCGGAAAATATGAAATTATTAGTCCCTTTCTCTTATTCTCCTCTCTTTTACAAATCAATGGTGCATAATTTGTATATATATAATCGACAAGTTCTCTCTTCTTAATTAACTTCAATTCTAGACTAAACTCGGAAAATATGAAATTATTAGTCCCTTTCTCTTATTCTCCTCTCTTTTACAAATCAATGGTGCATAATTTGTATATATATAATCGACAAGTTCTCTCTTCTTAATTAACTTCCAATTTATAGACTAAACTCGGAAAATATGAAATTATTAGTCCATTTCTCTTATTCTCCTCTCTTTTACAAATCAATGGTGCATAATTTGTATATATTTAATCGACAAGTTCTCTCTTCTTAATTAACTTCCAATTCATAGACTAAACTCGGAAAATTTGAAATTATTAGTCCCTTTCTCTTATTCTCCTCTCTTTTACAAATCAATGGTGCATAATTTGTATATATATAATCGACAAGTTCTCTCTTCTTAATTAACTTCCAATTCATAGACTAAACTCGGAAAATATGAAATTATTAGTCCCTTTCTCTTATTCTCCTCTCTTTTACAAATCAATGGTGCATAATTTGTATATATATAATCGACAAGTTCTCTCTTCTTAATTAACTTCCAATTCATAGACTAAACTCGGAAAATATGAAATTATTAGTCCCTTTCTCTTATTCTCATCTCTTTTACAAATCAATGGTGCATAATTTGTATATTTATAATCGACAAGTTCTCTCTTCTTAATTAACTTCCAATTCATAGACTAAACTCGGAAAATATGAAATTATTAGTCCATTTCTCTTATTCTCCTCTCTTTTACAAATCAATGGTGCATAATTTGTATATATATAATCGACAAGTTCTCTCTTCTTAATAAACTTCCAATTCATAGACTAAACTCGGAAAATTTGAAATTATTAGTCTCTTTCTCTTATACTCCTCTCTTTTACAAATCAATGGTGCATAATTTGTATATATATAATTGACAAATTCTCTCTTTTTAATTAACTTCCAATTCATAGACTAAACTCGGAAAATATGAAATTATTAGTCTCTCTCTCTTATTCTCCTCTCTTTTACAAATCAATGGTGCATAATTTGTATATATATAATCGACAAGTTCTCTCTTCTTAATTAACTTCCAATTTATAGTCTAAACTCGGAAAATATGAAATTATTAGTCCATTTCTCTTATTCTCCTCTCTTTTACAAATCAATGGTGCATAATTTGTATATATTTAATCGACAAGTTCTCTCTTCTTAATTAACTTCCAATTCATAGACTAAACTCGGAAAATTTGAAATTATTAGTCCCTTTCTCTTATTCTCCTCTCTTTTACAAATCAATGGTGCATAATTTGTATATATATAATCGACAAGTTCTCTCTTCTTAATTTACTTCCAATTCATAGACTAAACTCGGAAAATATGAAATTATTAGTCCCTTTCTCTTATTCTCCTCTCTTTTACAAATCAATGGTGCATAATTTGTATATATATAATCGACGAGTTCTCTCTTCTTAATTAACTTCCAATTCATAGACTAAACTCGGAAAATATGAAATTATTAGTCCCTTTCTCTTATTCTCATCTCTTTTACAAATCAATGGTGCATAATTTGTATATTTCTAATCGACAAGTTCTCTCTTCTTAATTAACTTCCAATTCATAGACTAAACTCGGAAAATATGAAATTATTAGTCCATTTCTCTTATTCTCCTCTCTTTTACAAATCAATGGTGCATAATTTGTATATATATAATCGACAAGTTCTCTCTTCTTAATAAACTTCCAATTCATAGACTAAACTCGGAAAATTTGAAATTATTAGTCTCTTTCTCTTATGCTCCTCTCTTTTACAAATCAATGGTGCATAATTTGTATATATATAATCGACAAATTCTCTCTTTTTAATTAACTTCCAATTCCTAGACTAAACTCGGAAAATATGAAATTATTAGTCTCTCTCTCTTATTCTCCTCTCTTTTACAAATCAATGGTGCATAATTTGTATATATATAATCGTCAAGTTCTCTCTTCTTAATGAACTTCCAATTCATAGACTAAACTCGGAAAATATGAAATTATTAGTCCCTTTCTCTTATTCTCCTCTCTTTTACAAATCAATGGTGCATAATTTGTATTTATATATAATCGACAAGTTCTCTCTTCTTAATTAACTTCCAATTCATAGACTAAACTCAGAAAATATGAAATTATTAGTCCCTTTCTCTTATTCTCCTCTCTTTTACAAATCAATGGTGCAAAATTTGTATATATATAATCGACAAGTTCTCTCTTCTTAATTAACTTCCAATTCATAGACTAAACTCGGAAAATATGAAATTATTAGTCCCTTTCTCTTATTCTCATCTCTTTTACAAATCAATGGTGCATAATTTGTATATTTATAATCGACAAGTTCTCTCTTCTTAATTAACTTCCAATTCCTAGACTAAACTCGGAAAATATGAAATTATTAGTCTCTCTCTCTTATTCTCCTCTCTTTTACAAATCAATGGTGCATAATTTGTATATATATAATCGTCAAGTTCTCTCTTCTTAATGAACTTCCAATTCATAGACTAAACTCGGAAAATATGAAATTATTAGTCCCTTTCTCTTATTCTCCTCTCTTTTACAAATCAATGGTGCATAATTTGTATTTATATATAATCGACAAGTTCTCTCTTCTTAATTAACTTCCAATTCATAGACTAAACTCAGAAAATATGAAATTATTAGTCCCTTTCTCTTATTCTCCTCTCTTTTACAAATCAATGGTGCAAAATTTGTATATATATAATCGACAAGTTCTCTCTTCTTAATTAACTTCCAATTCATAGACTAAACTCGGAAAATATGAAATTATTAGTCCCTTTCTCTTATTCTCATCTCTTTTACAAATCAATGGTGCATAATTTGTATATTTATAATCGACAAGTTCTCTCTTCTTAATTAACTTCCAATTCATAGACTAAACTCGGAAAATATGAAATTATTAGTCCATTTCTCTTATTCTCCTCTCTTTTACAAATCAATGGTGCATAATTTGTATATATATAATCGACAAGTTCTCTCTTCTTAATAAACTTCCAATTCATAGACTAAACTCGGAAAATTTGAAATTATTAGTCTCTTTCTCTTATACTCCTCTCTTTTACAAATCAATGGTGCATAATTTGTATATATATAATTGACAAATTCTCTCTTTTTAATTAACTTCCAATTCATAGACTAAACTCGGAAAATATGAAATTATTAGTCTCTCTCTCTTATTCTCCTCTCTTTTACAAATCAATGGTGCATAATTTGTATATATATAATCGACAAGTTCTCTCTTCTTAATTAACTTCCAATTTATAGTCTAAACTCGGAAAATATGAAATTATTAGTCCATTTCTCTTATTCTCCTCTCTTTTACAAATCAATGGTGCATAATTTGTATATATTTAATCGACAAGTTCTCTCTTCTTAATTAACTTCCAATTCATAGACTAAACTCGGAAAATTTGAAATTATTAGTCCCTTTCTCTTATTCTCCTCTCTTTTACAAATCAATGGTGCATAATTTGTATATATATAATCGACAAGTTCTCTCTTCTTAATTTACTTCCAATTCATAGACTAAACTCGGAAAATATGAAATTATTAGTCCCTTTCTCTTATTCTCCTCTCTTTTACAAATCAATGGTGCATAATTTGTATATATATAATCGACGAGTTCTCTCTTCTTAATTAACTTCCAATTCATAGACTAAACTCGGAAAATATGAAATTATTAGTCCCTTTCTCTTATTCTCATCTCTTTTACAAATCAATGGTGCATAATTTGTATATTTCTAATCGACAAGTTCTCTCTTCTTAATTAACTTCCAATTCATAGACTAAACTCGGAAAATATGAAATTATTAGTCCATTTCTCTTATTCTCCTCTCTTTTACAAATCAATGGTGCATAATTTGTATATATATAATCGACAAGTTCTCTCTTCTTAATAAACTTCCAATTCATAGACTAAACTCGGAAAATTTGAAATTATTAGTCTCTTTCTCTTATGCTCCTCTCTTTTACAAATCAATGGTGCATAATTTGTATATATATAATCGACAAATTCTCTCTTTTTAATTAACTTCCAATTCCTAGACTAAACTCGGAAAATATGAAATTATTAGTCTCTCTCTCTTATTCTCCTCTCTTTTACAAATCAATGGTGCATAATTTGTATATATATAATCGTCAAGTTCTCTCTTCTTAATGAACTTCCAATTCATAGACTAAACTCGGAAAATATGAAATTATTAGTCCCTTTCTCTTATTCTCCTCTCTTTTACAAATCAATGGTGCATAATTTGTATTTATATATAATCGACAAGTTCTCTCTTCTTAATTAACTTCCAATTCATAGACTAAACTCAGAAAATATGAAATTATTAGTCCCTTTCTCTTATTCTCCTCTCTTTTACAAATCAATGGTGCAAAATTTGTATATATATAATCGACAAGTTCTCTCTTCTTAATTAACTTCCAATTCATAGACTAAACTCGGAAAATATGAAATTATTAGTCCCTTTCTCTTATTCTCCTCTCTTTTACAAATCAATAGTGCATAATTTGTATATATATAATCGACAAGTTCTCTCTTCTTAATTAACTTCCAATTCATAGACTAAACTCGGAAAATATGAAATTTTTAGTCCCTTTCTCTTATTCTCCTCTCTTTTACAAATAAATGGTGCATAATTTGTATATATATATAATTGACAAGTTCTCTCTTCTTAATTAACTTCCAATTCATAGACTAAACTCGAAAAATATGAAATTATTAGTCCCTTTCTCTTATTCTCCTCTCTTTTACAAATCAATGGTGTATAATTTGTATATATATAAACGACAAGTTCTCTCTTCTTAATTAACTTCCAATTCATAGACTAAACTCGGAAAATATGAAATTATTAGTCCCTTTCTCTTATTCTCCTCTCTTTTACAAATCAATGGTGCATAATTTGTATATATATAATCGACAAGTTCTATCTTCTTAATTAACTTCCAATTCATAGACTAAACTCGGAAAATATGAAATTATTAGTCCCTTTCTCTTATTCTCCTCTCTTTTACAAATATATGGTGCATAATTTGTATATATATAATCGACAAGTTCTCTCTTCTTAATTAACTTCCAATTCATAGACTAAACTCGGAAAATATGAAATTATTAGTCCCTTTCTCTTATTCTCCTTTCTTTTACAAATCAATGGGGAATAATTTGTATATATATATAATCGACAAGTTCTCTCTTCTTAATTAACTTCCAATTCATAGACTAAACTCGGAAAATATGAAATTATTAGTCCCTTTCTATTATTCTCCTCTCTTTTACAAATCAATGGTGCATAATTTGTATATATATAATCGACAAGTTCTCTCTTCTTAATTAACTTCCAATTCATAGACTAAACTCGGAAAATATGAAATTATTAGTCCCGTTCTCTTATTCTCCCCTCTTTTACAAATCAATGGTGCATAATTTGTATATATATAATCGACAAGTTCTCTCTTCTTAATTAACTTCCAATTCATAGACTAAACTCGGAAAATATGAAATTATTAGTCCCTTTCTCTTATTCTCATCTCTTTTACAAATCAATGGTGCATAACTTGTATATATATAATCGACAAGTTCTCTCTTCATAATTAACTTCCAATTCATAGACTAAACTCGGAAAATTTGAAATTATTAGTCCCTTTCTCTTATTCTCCTCTCTTTTACAAATCACTGGTGCATAATTTGTATATATTTAATCGACAAGTTCTCTCTTCTTAATTAATTTCCAATTTATAGACTAAACTCGGAAAATATGAAATTATTAGTCCCTTTCTCTTATTCTCCTCTCTTTTACAAATCAATGGTGCATAATTTGTATATATATAATCGACAAGTTCTCTCTTCTTAATTAACTTTCAATTCATAGACTAAACTCGGAAAATATGAAATTATTAGTCCCTTTCTCTTATTCTCTCTCTTTTACAAATCAACGGTGCATAATTTGTATATATATAATCGACAAGTTCTCTCTTCTTAATTAACTACAATTCATAGACTAAACTCGGAAAATATGAAATTATTAGTCCCTTTCTCTTATTCTCTCTCTTTTACAAATCAACGGTGCATAATTTGTATATATATAATCGACAAGTGCTCTCTTCTTAATTAACTCCAATTCACAGACTAAACTCGGAAAATATGAAATTATTAGTCCATTTCTCTTATTCTCCTCTCTTTTACAAATCAATGGTGCATAATTTGTATATATATAATCGACAAGTTCTCTCTTCTTAATTAACTTCCAATTCATAGACTAAACTCGGAAAATATGAAATTATTAGTCCATTTCTCTTATTCTCATCTCTTTTACAAATCAATGGTGCATAATTTGTATATATTTTAATCGACAAGTTCTATCTTCTTAATTAACTTCCAATTCATAGACTAAACTCGGAAAATATGAAATTATTAGTCCCTTTCTCTTATCCTCCTCTCTTTTACAAATCAATGGTGCATAATTTGTATATATATAACCGACAAGTTCTCTCTTCTTAATTAACTTCCAATTCATAGACTAAACTCGGAAAATTTGAAATTATTAGTCCCTTTCTCTTATTCTCCTCTCTTTTACAAATCAATGGTGCATAACTTGTATATATATAATCGACAAGTTCTCTCTTCTTAATTAACTTCCAATTCATAGACTAAACTCGGAAAATTTGAAATTATTAGTCCCTTTCTCTTATTCTCCTCTCTTTTACAAATCAATGGTGCATAATTTGTATATACTTAATCGACAAGTTCTCTCTTCTTAATTAACTTCCAATTCATAGACTAAACTCGGAAAATATGAAATTATTAGTCCCTTTTTCTTATTCTCCTCTCTTTTACAAATCAATGGTGCATAATTTGTATATATTTAATCGACAAGTTCTCTCTTCTTAATTAACTTCCAATTCATAGACTAAACTCGGAAAATATGAAATTATTAGTCCCTTTCTTTTATTCTCCTCTCTTTTACAAATCAATGGTGCATAATTTGTATATATATAATCGACAAGTTCTCTCTTCTTAATTAACTTCCAAATCATAGACTAAACTCGGAAAATATGAAATTATTAGTCCCTTTCTCTTATTCTCCTCTCTTTTACAAATCAATGGTGCATAATTTGTATATATTTAATCGACAAGTTCTCTCTTCTTAATTAACTTCCAATTTATAGACTAAACTCGGAAAATATGAAATTATTAGTCCCTTTCTCTTATTCTCCTCTCTTTTACAAATCAATGGTGCATAATTTGTATATATATAATCGACAAGTTCTCTCTTCTTAATTAACTTCCAATTCATAGACTAAACTCGGAAAATATGAAATTATTAGTCCCTTTCTCTTATTCTCCTCTCTTTTACAAATCAATGGTGCATAATTTGTATATATATAATCGACAAGTTCTCTCTTCTTAATTAACTTCCAATTCATAGACTAAACTCGGAAAATATGAAATTATTAGTCCCTTTCTCTTATTCTCCTCTCTTTTACAAATCAATGGTTCATAATTTGTATATATATAATCGACAAGTTCTCTCTTCTTAATTAACTTCCAATTCATAGACTAAACTCGGAAAATATGAAATTATTAGTCCATTTCTCTTATTCTCCTCTCTTTTACAAATCAATGGTGCATAATTTGTATATATATAATCGACAAGTTCTCTTTTCTTAATTAACTTCATTGGTTTACTAAACTCGGAAAATATGAAATTATTAGTCCCTTTCTTTTATTCTCCTCCTTTTTACAAATCAATGGTGCATAATTTGTATATATATAATCAACAAGTTCTCTCTTCTTAATTAACTTCCAATTGATAGACTAAACTCGGAAATTATGAAATTATTAGTCCCTTTCTCTTATGCTCCTCTCTTTTACAAATCAATGGTGCATAATTTTTATATATATAATCGACAAGTTCTCTCTTCTTAATTAACTTCCAATTGATAGACTAAACTCAAAAAATATGAAATTATTAGTCAATTTCTCTTATTCTCCTCTCTTTTTTACAAATCAATGGTGCATAATTTGTATATATATAATCGACAAGTTCTCCTTTCTTAATTAACTTTTAATTGTATAAATTTCCATTTCCAATGTTTTGAAGTGTTTTGAATGAACTAATTAACTTAATAATAATATATATATATATCAAATTTAAATTATTAATATAATATAAAAATGCATAATTAGTAATTTCTACTAATAATATATGAATAAAAGTATTTAATTAAACTAGCATAAGATACACTATCAGAAGTTCTAAATTTAATCATTTGTTCTAGACTATCAACCATTAAGCATATACTATTTCATAAAACTTCAACAACAATTAAATATGATAGAGCACAGACCACCAAAATTAACATACATATCACCAAAAATTAGAAGACAATTTAAGAAATGAGATATAATAGATTATTAAATTAAGAATATATTTTTTTAGTAATAATACAAAATTATTATATTTATTCAACCTAAAATAAAATATACACATTTAAAACAAATAAAAGCACAATTTATTTTCTTTATTTAAGGCAACCTAAACCTTAGAATAGCTACCGAAGACATTTTATACGAAAATTATGACGTATAATGTTAATTACCAAAACATCAATTTCGGGTATAAGGTGGATATGAACAGTATGATATTTCGAAGTAATTTATTAATATAACCTATAAAAATAAAAAGAATTTGTTAACTACCAAGATTATTAATTAGAGGAATGATAGGGGGAGCGAAAAATATGTAGCGAATCTGTAGCGAAATAATGTGGAAGGCTGACTAGGCATGATGACTCAACAAATATTTTTCGCTCCCCCTATCATTACTCTATTAATTAACTTATTTTATTTTTTATTTTGAAAAATTTGAAAAATAGTACAAACCCATAAATGCAGTTGAAGTTTGATAAAAAAAAATTATCAAAAAATAATTGTAGACTTTTCTTGACTTAAACTCTATATTACTATGATGAAATTTAAAAAATGTCATCTGTGGAATCATTGCTCTCAACCGAAAAAATATATAAAAAGAAGAATATTTAATTTAAAATTCTAAACAATATTATGTCATATATTATTCTACAATATTCATACTTTGTTGATCTCAAACTCTTTTTTCTAAATTAATTTATAATTTTAAATAGTTAAGTCACACATTATTAAAAAATATATATATGAGGATTAGCTGTACAAGATTTAAATTTATAATTTATTTAAAATCATATTAATCGAATGCTAATTAATTTATTAGACAAATAAAATAAAATTGACTAGATGTATTAAAATATGTATGATAATAATGATTAAAAAATATTATTATTATAAAATAAAGTAAATTAAACAAATATACAAATAATTAGTTACACTTCATTTGCCAAATGACAGCTGAAAAGGATTAACCAAACAGAACTAAAATAATCAAGTCAACGTACAACCAAACATCGAGATGAAAGAAAAACGCGGAAGACTGACTCTAATTAATTAAGTTTTTAAAAAATTAAGGCGGTTAAAATCAAGAATTTGTATAGAATCGTTATCTAGTTGTAAACTTGTAAAATTTAGAGTTTACATGAAATCGTAACAGTTTAATTTGAAAAAATAATAATTATATATTATTATTGTTTATATATAATTAAATATTTTGTACTTTACCAATTTTAAAAAAATACATATTTTAATATAAAATTAATTAAAAAATAATAACAAGTAAATAACACTATAAAAATTATATATACAAAATTAATTAATTAATTTAAATAAATAATAACATTAATTTTTAATTTAATTAATATAAATTTGTTTTTTTTTAAGTAAAATCGTATAAAATCGTAAAATCGA
This sequence comes from Impatiens glandulifera, assembly GCF_907164915.1. Taxonomy (NCBI): domain Eukaryota; kingdom Viridiplantae; phylum Streptophyta; class Magnoliopsida; order Ericales; family Balsaminaceae; genus Impatiens; species Impatiens glandulifera. Next base: position 18,181 of record NW_025919398.1, read on the forward strand.
AATTATTTATAAACTCGTAAAATCATAAAATCATATTATCGTAAATTTAAAATCGTAAGAGTTTACCTATTTAAAAGTTTACTTAAAATCAGACTTGTTAATTATATGTGAAATCTTTAAATCTTAAGATTTTAAGAGTTAACTCGAGATTTTAACGACCTTGCTAAAAATATTTGGGTCAGGACTCAATAATTAAGCCCATTTTACATTAATTTGTTAAAATTTGGATTTTAAATGGGTCAAAATAAAATCTTTTATAAAAAACAAATTAATTTCTTTTATAAATAATATATTTTGAATAGAATAAATTCTTTTTTACAGAAAAAAAAGTTTATTAAACTCTTTAATAAATAAAAAAATAAAATTTTAATCATAATTTTTTTTAAATAATAATATTTTTTTATAAATAAATAAAATAATTTCTATAATAAATAAATAAAATATATATTTTTTTTAAAATACATTAAAATAAAGGTAAATAATTTAACTCTTTCACTTAAAGACTAAATCCATTTGCAACATTTTGACACCTACACTGTTGAATCCATTCATTTAGTAACTTCATTATAAACATAGGCAAATTGAAAAAACTTTTTTCAATGAGATGTCAAAATAATAGGTATTACACTATTACGGATAATAAATGAACATAATTGAACGATTCCACGAATATCTTTACTATTTAAAATAAATATACGAAATCTAATAAAAGATAAAAATACTCAATTTAAAAAATAAATTTATACATTTAAAACTATATCGTTGAAAAAAAAATTAGGTTAAAAAAATGTAAGAAGTTAAATTAATTAGGTTTCAAATAAAAGAAAATCAATCATATAAATAAATAAAAATATAAAAGTCTAATTTAATGAATTTCAGCTTAATTTGATGAGAATATAAAAAAAGACACAAAACATAAAATAAGAACAAAAATACAAAATCATGGCTAAAAACATATATAAAAGACTATTTAACCTTTATATTTATATAAATTATTATATGATAAGAAAAATTAAGAAAGTTAATTTTCAAACCGGCCACAAATTACAAATTTTGAATATTTATTCTAAATAATCAAAAAGGGAGAAATTGATAAGAAAAATTAAGTAAAGTTAATTTTTGGAACCGGCTAGAAAAACTAAACAACTATTAACTTTCATTTGCAGATACAGATCAAATCGTATGAACCGGCTGGAGCCTCATAAACCGGTTGTTGAAATACTTCAAAGAAACCAGTTCCAAGTGATCAAGTCAAAGATCAAAGGAACCGGTTTCCACTCTCTCAAGTGACCGGCCAACAATGACAAAAATTCACATACCAGCCGGATCATATTGCACAAGAGACAAAACCGGAAACTTCATCCTACAAGAGTGACGTAACATGACGAAATAGACGTATCTCGAAGGAATAAAAGAAGATCAGATCCGATCGGAAGCATGCGAGGAAAGCAATGATGCTTTACTGATCCGAAGTTGACAACCGAAGGCGCATGCCCGACACGTGTTCAAATCTGAAAACCGATTACGTCATCTTACGCTCAGAGTTGTCTGCATGATTGCCAAGTGTTGAGGAAGGTGAAACGTGCAAGTAACCTCCCTGCACCGGCGTGATAATGATCAACCAATCTAGAGGAGAGAGAAGAAAATGACCGTTGGATCTCATCAGCTATAAAAGGAAGATGAAGCGTCCTCATTTAAAAAAAATCATCAGCGAAAAATACGAATCACATCTTTCTAAGAAAAGCGATAAGTTACAAAGATCTTAGAGAGATAAACTTTTACGATCCAAAACCGATGTGTTATAAACCGGAAGCTTTCTGTGTCTTGTTGTGTTGAGTTATTGTATTACATCAAAGAGTGAGTTGGTGTAACTGGCGAGTAGCGAGTTGGGCTCGACCGGCAGTGTTGTTGTAACTATAAAAGTTAGTGGAGATCCTTCTCATAACCTGAGAAAAAGGGGTGACGTAGGAGGGTTTTCTCCGAACATCCATAAAAAATCTTGTCTCGTGTCTTTTCTTTCGTTTCATTACTTACTCAATTAACCTAACCTCAAACCAAATTAATCGTACTCCGTAAACCGGTCCAGTCACATCTCTAAAACCGACTCCTTCTAAACATCATCTAAGTCGCATACGTTGCTTCAAACTGAAACAGACATTTCCGCCCTTGAACCCGGTTCAAGAGTCTGTGACAGTTTGTGTAGTGCTGAGAACGGTTATAGTCTTTAACCGGACTATCACCAAAGTGTTGTGTGTGATGTAAGCGGCCACCCTTCTAGAAACCGGAAACACCCCGGTCCTCCAAGGGCGTCCCCGATCCTAACAAGTGGTATCAGAGCCAGGTTCTTAGCACTCAAGCAACCGAAGAAGATGCGAAGCATGACCCACAGCGACAAGCCGCCAATGCTAAACAGCGAAGCGTTTAGCAGTTGGAAGAAACAGATGTATTTACATCTGATTACATTAGATGATGAGATGAGCCGAGTACTGAAGGAGGGACCGATCAAGATCAACAAGGAGGCAGATCAATGGTCAAATGAAGATCGAAGACGGAGTAACCTGGACAACCATTGCATGAGGCACATCTACAAGGCTATAGATGATAACACCTTGAACAAAATATCAGACTGTGATAGTGCAAAGGAAGCCTGAGAAACGATCATTCAGATCCATGAGGAAAACGAAAGAACAAAGGAGAACAAAATCTTGGTGGCTACACAAAAATATAAAAACATCAGGATGAAACCGGAGGAAAACATGAAAGAATTCGGCAACCGGTTCACAAGTGTGGTCAACGAGCTTCAAACACTCGGAAAGAAGTATGACAACCAAGAAGTAATCATCAAAGCCTTAAGATCTCTGCCAAGCACTTGGGATATCAAGACCATGGTGATGAGGGAATCAAGCACCCTCGGGCAGATGAAGTTGCATAATGTGTTCGAGGATCTAAAAGCCTACGAGTTCGAGATCAAGTCTCGGATCGAAGATGAAGCATCCACATCAACCGCAACCATAGCTTTGGTTACATCGGCGGAACCGGCGGTCCAAGTATCAACCGTTCCGGCTCCAATTAAAAGCGCTGATCAGATCACTAAAGATGTGATGGCGATGCTAGCTTAGAAATTTGGGAAATTCATGAAGAAGAGCCAGCCACCATCTAACAACGATTTTAATTATAATTAAGTAGACAAATCAAACAAAAGATGCTATAACTGTGACGGTTTTGGACATTTCAGGTCAGAATGTAGAAAACCAAGGAGAGACGATGGAAAACCGGAAGGAAACTGTCAAGGGAACAACTATCAAGGCAACCGGTACCAGGGAAACAACTACCAGGGAAACAACTACCGAAGAAACGATAACCAACGAAACGACTACCGGAGAAACAATGATCAGCATACAGACGAAGGAAAGGAGATTCAGAAAGCACTTATTGCATCCGACGGTGGAAGCGAGTGAGCATACTCCGATAATGAAGACAGTGAAGAGAGAGTGACATGCTTCATGGTAAACGACGAAGAGGTATTTGATTTCTCTTCTGACGAGTTTACCAAAGAAGATTTGATTTCTGCACTCAACGAAATGGTTGCTGAGTTCAGAAACATATATGCGTACATGCCGACTCCGGTAGAATCTAAAACCGTAAAGTCAAATAATGTATCTGTTAAGACATGTGAAACCGAAATGTATGAACCAGATGAACTATTCTCCGATAATGAGAAGATAGTTCAACCGGTAACTGAAACTGATGAACGAGCAATGTACATCACGGCTGCATGGGAAAGATCATGTCAAGCTGTAAAACAAATGTGTAATTATAAAAGACATCCTAAGTGTAGGTTTGGTATCGGTTACGAACCAAATAAACAAAATGAATCAAAACAACCTAACGGGATGAAACTCACAAAAGACAATCTTCCATTTATAAGATTTGTCAAGAGTTCAACAAACGAAAATGACTCAAAACCGGAAGAAAAACTTAAGTATGTAAGTCCTACTGAATCAGAAAATTGGCTTCATCCTGAGAGAAGGAAAGCCAACCGGAAACCCAACAAACCAAACAAAACTCGACCTCAAAGAAACTCATCACAACATAGGGCATTCTTGAGCAACGGTCAAGAAGTTAAGCCAAATATTATAAAAACAGATACCGGGAAAGTGATCCGACTTATTCAAGTCTGGATCCCAAAGGGACTAATCAACCATGGACCCAACTGAATGTGAGTACCAAAAAGGTGTAAATAATTTTCTGTTGCAGGTTAGGAGGAGCAACCGGCTAAAGATTTCGGAATGGTACCTGGACAGTGGATGCTCAAGACATATGACCGGAAACGAAGAGCTACTAACCGACATCAAGTATGAAACCAGAGCAATCATAACCTTCGGTGACAACTCGAAAGGTAAACCGTGGGCAAGGGTAAGATTGTCCATGGTAATCTATCCATAAGTAATGTATTGCTGGTAGAAGAACTGCGGTTTAACTTGTTAAATATAAGTCAAATGTGTGATGTGGGTTACAAAGTTGAATTTCATAAAAACGCATGTTTAGTTAAGAATCAGGATAATGATATTCTCTTAACCGGTAACCGAATGGGAAATATTTACAAAGTTAATTGGAAAACTGATTTTGAAAAAACATGTGTGTATGATAGCCGGAAATGATCCAAACTGGCTTTGGCATAAACGGTTAAATCATTTGAATTTCAAAACAATTAACTTCATATGTTCCAAGGAACTAGTTCATGGTTTTCCAAATGTTAAGTTCTCAAAAGATAAAGTATGTGCTGCATGTCAAATGGGCAAACAAGTAAAGTCAACTTTCAAAAGTAAAGGAAACTATCAATCTGAACGATGCTTAGAACTTTTGCATATGGATTTGTTTGGTCCGGTTAAAGTAACTAGTTTAGGAGGCATGCATTATACTATGGTAGTTATTGATGATTATTCTAAATTTACTTGGGTAACTTTTCTAGCTTCTAAGAACCAAGCAACTCCAAGCAACTGATTTTGAGAATAAAAAATGAAAAATCTATTCGAGTAAACAAAATCAGAAGTGATAGAGGAACTGAATTTATAAACAGCAATTTAACTATTTTTCTTGATGATTTCGGTATTAGACACGAGTTGTCTAGTGCCAGAACTCCTCAACAAAACGGCCTGGCTGAGAGAAGAAATCGAACTCTCAAGAAAGCCGCAAGGTCAATGATAGCTGATTCGGGTATTGCTCAAAAGTTTTGGGCTGAAGCTATCAATACCGCATGCTACACACAAAACCGATCTTTAGTTACTAAACGCTTTTCTAAAACTCCTTTTGAAACTTACTATGATCAAATTCCGAGCGTACGGTATTTTCGAATTTTTGGTAGCAAATGTTTTGTTCACAATAACGGCAAGAATTACTTGACCGCTTTTGATGCTAAATCCGATGAGGGAATAATGTTGGGATATTCAGCTGTGAGTAAAGCCTACAGAATATATAATACTAGGACTTTAACAGTTGAAGAAACCGCACACGTTGTTTTCGATGAATCGGTTGAATGAAACACTGCATTACCCTTCGATCTTCACAACAGAATGGAAAATTTCAATATCTATTCTTATGATGAAGACGAGGTTCCGGTTTTTAGACGATTTGTCAAGGACCAAGCGGTTGATGCTGAAATTCAGCCTGATCAAGCTGCTTTACCGCAGAAAGTTGACTCTTTAGTTTCTACTGAAGAAATCGGTCGGTCTGACTCTGTTCAACCTACCGATCAGTCTAACCTTGATCAGCCAACCGAAAGCTTGATAGACACGTCTCGGATAAACCTCAGAAGGAACAAAAATCATCCTATTGAACTAGTAATAGGTAACATATCCTCACCCGTCCGAACTAGGCAACAGAATTTGGATCACTATGAAAACTCAGCTTTCATATCACAAATTGAGCCGAAAAAGGTGGATGAAGCATTGTCAGATCCCGATTGGATCCTAGCAATGCAACAGGAATTAAACGAGTTTGAGAGGAATAAAGTCTTGTACCTAGTTCCTAGACCGAAAAACAAACCGGTTATAGGAACACGATGGGTATTTAGGAAAAAACTCAATGAAGACGGTTTAGTTACGAGGAACAAAGCTCGGTTAGTGGCTCAAGGCTATAAACAGGAAGAAGGCGTTGATTTTGAAGAATCATTTGCTCCTGTAGCTAGACTTGAGGCCATTAGAATATTTTTAGCATATGCAGCTTTTAAAAATTTCAAAGTTTTTCAAATGGATGTTAAAAGTGCTTTTCTAAACGGTAAAGTAAATGAAGAGGTATATGTTAATCAACCTCCAGGTTTTAAAAATCCAGAACACGAAAATCATGTTTATCGGCTGAACAAAGCCCTTTACAGTTTGAAACAAGCTCCAAGAGCTTGGTATGATACATTGACACAATTTTTATTTGATCACAAATTCACAATAGGTTCGGTAGACAAAACACTTTTCAAATTTGAAAGAAAGAACAAATATTACTTGTTCAGATTTATGTCGATGACATTATATTCGGATCAACCGATCCAAAGTTATGTGATAAGTTTTCAAAGATGATGACTGATAAATTCCAAATGAGTATGATGGGAGAATTGAGTTTCTTCCTAGGACTTCAGGTTAAGAAGATTGAAGCCGGAACCTTCATAAGCCAACCGAAGTATACAGCCGAACTGTTGAAGAAATTTGGAATGGATACATGCGCTGAAGCGGCTACGCCAATGAGTCCTTCCGTAAAATTAGACAAAGATGAGGATGGTCAAGCCGTTGACATCACAGCATATCGAGGAATGATCGGATCATTGATATATCTAACAGCCAGCCGACCTGACATTCTGTTTGCGGTTGGGGTATGCGGAAGATTTCAAGCAAATCCAAAGCAATCACATTATACTGCGGCCAAAAAAATTCTAAAATATCTGAAGGGAACTCAAGAAGTGGGACTTTGGTATCCAAAAGACTCAAGCTTCAACCTTTTAAGCTACTCAGATGCCGATTACGCAGGATGTAAGATCGATAGAAAAAGCACAAGTGGAACCTGCCAGTTCTTAGGTGACCGGTTAGTCACTTGGAGCAGCAAGAAACAAACATCTGTTGCAACATCAACCGCAGAGGCAGAGTACATAGCGGTCGGAAGCTGCTGTGCACAACTCCTCTGGATCCAACAGCAACTAAGGGATTTCGGGATAGAAGCCAAGGAATCTCCAACTTTCTGTGACAACACCAGTGCTATAGCGATTACAAACAATCCGGTGTTGCATTCAAAAACAAAGCATATTGATATAAGACATCATTTCATCCGGGAGCACGTTCAGGAGAAACACATCCGGCTGGAATACGTCTTGACCGAGCAACAAGTAGCAGATATCTTCACGAAACCCCTACAGGAAGCTAAGTTCTCTCACTTTCGAAATATTTTGGGAATTACTAATGTTAATCAACTCATATCATGATTATGCATGCACATTGCCTACCTAAGTAACAATGAGAAACCGAGATATGTGTTCAGGGAGAAGCTATCGCTTCTCAAACCATATTCAAATAGGCCATTGATAATTGAAGAATGCTAACCGGGAGGAAGTCTCCGGTTATGCCCGATTACTTCATAACTTCAAATCACATGTATACTTACTATACGGTTGAAATAACCAGGTTGAAGTGGATATACTCAATCCAAAGTTGAACAAATGTTGACGTAACTCAACATTTCTTCACAATCGGAACAAAATATCCAACTAAAACCGGTCATGGAAAACCGCTTAGTACAAATGCATTCTGGTCTGATGGAATGAACTTCTCTGGTTAACTTGGGATGACTAACTGAGTTTTCATGCATATTTTGAAAAATGAAGCCTGTAATAAATGAAAATTGTCTACCACAATCGAGATGACGACATGTGTCCATCATCAAGAGAGGGAGACTCACATCTTGTCAACAGATTTTTGTCATCATGAATATCTTGGTAATAATTAGTTTTTGCCTTGGAAATAAACATTATTTACTTCAACAAGTTAAAGCCTATTAAATAACTGATGACATCATCAAGCATGCTTAACCTACTAATCTAGCCGAACCCCTAGCTATATAAACCACCCTTAAACCTTCACAAATCTTCACAAAATTACTATTCACAAAAACAGTCTTGAGCTTAAAATTCTCTAGCAAAGAAGATTTTATTGGCGGATTTCAACTCAATCTACCAATATGAAGATCATGAGGTCAAAGAAATGTTCTTAGCCGTTGAAAGAAGCGGGCTAAGAGGATTCCTCGAAAACAGATTCATTCTCGACTACCTAGTAGTCGAAGAATTCTTCCAGACCGCAATGGAAGTGCATCGAGACATAATCGTTGCACAAGTTTACGGTCAGAAATTTCTATTCAGCGAGACGAATTTCGCTGAATATTGCGGTTTGCCCACTGAAGGGTAAATCGACTTAACCTACTCTCCTGTGACCATGGAAGAAATGTGTCATCGGTTCTCAAACTCTGACATCCCGGTTAGACCCTGGGGTGCTAAAAGCCAACTCTCTCACAAGTACCAGCTTCTTTGTGAGATTCTGGGAAAGTCCATCTTGGGCAGAGAGAAAAGCTATTATTACACCCAAAGGCTTTTCGAGATGATGATCGCTGTAACGGTTGGGACACCGGTCAATTGGTCCTGGATCATCTTCAGCAACCTGAAGAAGATGCTCATCTCCAACAAAACCGGCTATGCTTCTCAGCTGAGCGGCTTTTGTGCCTGTCTGAACATCCACTCTAGACCTTTCGTAACCCTTCATCCAAAGCATGTGCTCACTAAAGAGAGAGTACAAGAGCTGGTCGACCGGTGGGAAGCAGTTAAGGCTAAAAGAAATCAAGCAGCCGAATCATCTAACGTTTAACCTATCTTTCCTTTTGTCTTATTTCTTTTCTTTTCCAAAACCGGTAATTTTGTTGTACTACCGGTTTGGTACCACAATTAATGAAGCTTATTTCCTTCCACTTTAATCTCAAATCTAAAAATCATAAATGATCAAACATTTAATGCGTCATATCAAATCAAATCAAATCACTCTTGGAAACAGAAATCTTCATTTTCAACAAGCATGCCTGATTTGATTCGACAAGACATGTCTTTATTCTCTTGAAAATTCACAAAGACATTAATGACCAGACATAAACGGTCAGATTTTTCAAATATCCTCATTAAATGCATCCAACCGTTCAAAGCTATAAAAGGGGACTCAATCTTCCATCTTTAAAACACGTTTTCTTCACCATTCTCTCTAAAGCTTGAAAGATCAGAAAATCCCTTCAACCTTTCCCACTCTTCCTCACAATGTCTGCTGAACTTAGGAACACTCTCATCGTCGACTTCGAAGACGTAAAAGATAGTCGATATCATGAATGCATCTTCCAACCGATCATAGAATCGGGGCTTTAGGGATTCCTCAAAGGCTCATACACTATCCTCGTAGAGGAGGTGTGCGAGTTTTTCAATAATGGCCACATTCTAGACGATGGTAGCATTCGCACCATCATCGACGGTCAATTTCTTCGGATTACCGAAGATCAATTTGCAAACTTCTTTCACCTTCCAACCGAAGGCTTTTCTGAATTCCCAACGCCATTCCTTCCGGCTAAGGAAGACTTCTTCCAGATCTTCTCTTCTTCCATCGTACCGATCAAGGACTTTGGGAAGAAAGAGAAACTTGCTCCTCACTACCAAGTCTTGCACGATTTGGTTCAAAGGTCTATCATGGGCCGAATGCCAAACCAGAACTACAACCGGGAGGCTTTCGACATCATGATCGCCATCATCCGCAACTCGTCAATCAACTGGGCAACCTACCTCTTCAACAACCTAAAGTTATTCATAACCGCTTCAAGGAGAAGGACCAGTTTCGCCCCTCAAATCACCCGGTTTTTGATGGCTCAGCGCCGCTACCTTGAACCCGGTGTTCCGGTCGGACCGTCCAACACCATCACCATATCCATGCTGGACAGATGGATATCGAGGATTGAGGAACGGACACCCGACAACACCGTGAACAAGTGGTTCGACAGAATGGTGAAAGGGGATTGGTTTAAAGAAAACTAAGTTAGTTGTATTTCTTTCTGGTTTTTGGTCATTTTGTTGTACGACCAAAACCGCTTGATGTTAACTTTCTATCATTTATAAAATCTCTAATTTTAAAGTCTCAGGTTTTCCTTCCATATCTTTCCTTCCGGCCTTTAAATTCTAATAAACACAAAACCTCATGTTAAACGAAACTTCCGGTTAACAACGTTTCAAGTAAAACCGGAATCTCAAGCAAAACGGAAAGTTTGAAAAACTTACCGCCCACGGTTTTACCTCCTAAAATTTACCGCCCGTTGGTTTTACGCATTTACCGCCGAAAGGTACTGTAGTAACTTTTGGAGGGAAAGTTGGCGCCAAAACACTATCAAGTGACAGCTCATCTTCCAACCGTTCGGAACCGTCGTCTATATAAGTTCAAATCAGCCCATTCGTCACATACGCTTTCTCTCTCTAAAATTTTTCAGATCTTCAAAGGCATTCTAAACTCCGATCATCATCGTTTTTCATCTTTTCTTCTCAAAATCTACCATGGCTCTAGGCAAAGCACCCTTCCAATGGATGTTGCAGGTCGATTTCGCAGACATTGATGAACACGCTGGAGATAAAAACAAGGTTGTTCTTCAATCTCTAAGTGATTCGGGGTTGTTGGAGTTCTTATCTGGTCCATTCATTGTATATCCGAGTGCGGTAATGGAGTTTCTGGCGACGGCGACGCTAACAAAGAGGAAGGTCTCCGCCACCGTCAACGACAAGGAAATTCTGATCACCGAGGAGCTATTTTCTGAAGCCCTCGGTTTTCCCAACACCGGTTTGGATCTCAAAACCGACCTCACTGATGCAGAGTCCAATGCTGTTCGGTTGGTGATATCGGCTAAAGATCAGGAACTGGTGATTCACTCAAGCCGGAAGAACAAGCTGAAACCGGAGTTCAGGTGGCTGCTGAACATCATCGCTCGATCTATTCAGGGAAGAGGAGGTAACTTCGATAACCTGACAAAACTTAAGCTCAAAATGATGATGGCCATTGTCCGCGGTGACAAGGTATATTGGGGAGTCGTCATCTTCGAAGAATTCTGTGAGATGGTGATTCAGAAGGATGGCCGGGTTTAGGCCTTCGCAATGCAGATTGTCAAGATTCTCAAGTTTCTCAAGTTAGAACTTGGTGAAGGTGAACCGCTCCCACCCAACAATATTCTCAACTCCGAGTCGATGATTGAGAAGCCCGACAAAGCGGTCAAGCCGAAGTCTTCCAGAACGAAGTCTTCCAAAGGGACCAGTTCTTCCGCTCCAGCTGAAGAATGTTCAAAACAAAAGAAACCGAAGAGAAAGGAGGTTGAAGCCGAAGACGCACAAGAAACGAAGGGGAGGAAGAAGTCCTCTGCAAAGAAGAGCTCCAGCAAGTCGGCGGACTCCGAGAAAACCCTCTCCTCGGATAATCCACCAGAAAGAACCGGAGACATCTTCCAACCCATCCCCATCAATACCGTTCGTCCTATTTCTGTTGACTCTCAATCACCAAGGCAAACCGAACCGTCGGGGAGCCACAAAACCGAGTCAGCATCAAAGGAGGAAGCAGAGGTAAGTATCAACTCTGAAAACTCCAAGTCCCCAAGCAAAAGGATCGAAGAGGTAATAGCCGACGTAGGCTTAAATACCTCTGAAGCTATTGAGGACATAGTCCAAAACATTGCAAGGGAAACCGAAAACGATGTGTCAAGTCGTCGTAAGTCAGTTAATCAGGTTGAGATACCCGATTAAAGTGAAGTTTAACCGGTCGAAGAAACGGCCAAAACCGCAAACATTACTCCTCCGGCTCAGGAGGGTAACACTGAAGAACAGGAACCATCCGGTTCCACAGGGAACAAGTCAGTTCCAGATGTCACAACAAACCAATCGGCTCAAGATGAGCCAACCGATTCAGTATTCATACCTGAAGGGTCAGTTCATGTTAACAAAGGAAAAGAGGTTTTAGTTGAAGATTCGACGGTGATGGGAAAAGGTAGTCTACAAACCGGCCCCCAACCAGAAATCTTAACCAGGGACAATGCCATTTTTTCAGCAGAACAAGAGGATGAATTGTTCGAGGGGCTCATCAGGGATATGAACAAAAGTGCTAGTGATGTGATATCACCATACCTCCTATGGGTACAGATTTGTTGTGAGACAAAGCTGTCGGATATGATTCCAGGGATGAGCGGAAACAAACATTGGGATAAACTCATAAAATTAGAAGAAATGGCCCTCAAGCTGGCACACACCAACCTCATTCAACCCGCCTTCAGCAAAACCGCGGTAATTCGCGAATACGCTCGGTTACAAGCAGTTGAGGACGCATTAAAGGAATGGAAGGAGCAACGCTAACTCCAATTGAAATGAAAATGTCTGAACGGTTTCATCCGGTGCGGGAAAAGCTCCTGCAAAGTCTTGACCATCTTGATGCACAATGGAGAAATGGCTGCCGACACCAACTTAGCAATGCCGACCTATATAAGAGTAAGCCCTTCTTTGTTGCCGGGGAGACATCTAGAACAGCGGAAAACCGGTAACGAGATCCTCCTCAAAATGTTAAGGCTCTGGAAATTGATCAAATGAAGCAGGCGGTAATCGACACCATTGAGTCATGTCTTGGAAATTACAACACTGCAACCGATGAGAGGATTGCAGCAGCTGAAGCGAATCTGTCAAACACTATACGGGGATCTGTTCAAACCAAAATAGCCAACACCGTTCAAACATCTATCAAATCCATGATAGATGAGGCTGTGCAAACCTCCGTCAAATCCTTGATCGCAGAGTCCTTCCAAACCGCAATCGCTCCTCTGGTAGATATGCTGCAGGCCATGGCTATTCAAATTGGGGAGTTATCCAAACTCCAAGTGAGAAAGACTCAAGAGCAAATCGAGTCTGACGCCGAAACCGCTAAGAGGCTGCAAGACGAAGAAAGGGAAAGGGAACGGTTGCAGAAAGAACTTGAGGAGAAAGATCTCGAGTTTGCCCAGAAATGTAACGAGGAAGAACATGCAGCTATCTAGGAACCCACACCGGCCCAACCGTCACACGCTATGAAGACAAGAAACAAGAAGAAAAGGAAGGCGGTTACGGAGGTAATAAAGCGAGCAGAACAAAGCAGGCAAAGAGTAATTGTACCAGTCGGGTTGAACGTGCAACCTGTTGCTGATGAAGAAGAAGAGGAAGAAGAAGAGGATATAGAAGAACTTAACCAGCGCAAGAAAAGGACACTTGAAAGATCAACCGCAACTCCAAGCTCCAGACCAATTGTTGCTCAACCGCCTCGTTAAACAAAACCAGTCTGTACCGGTTTTGGATTCGGCAAAAAGACTCCCGGCATCTCAAGTGTGTGGGCCGGATTTCAGATTGACGCTGAAAGACGCGACAGAGAGTGGAAGGCAAAGGAAGAGGAAGAAAGAAGGCGGCTTGAAAAAGAACCGGAGAAAGAACTTGAAAGGGGGGATCATCCAAGCCTTAGTCTCTTTTTCTTTTCCTTAAAAACAACTTATGTTTAACTTTGTTTCAGAACTTAGTCGTTTTATCATATTTTTGAATTTATTAGTCTCTACATACCTTTTTGAAAAACTCAAACCCATGGTTTTGAAAATTTTCTTCAAACAGAAAATAATCAAAAAGGGAGAAATCGCTAAACAAGTTTTTCAAACCGGCCACACATTACAAGTTTTGAATATTTATTCTAAATAATCAAAAAGGGAGAAATTGATAAGAAAAATTAAGAAAGTTAATTTTCAAACCGGCCACACATTACAAGTTTTGAATATTTATTCTAAATAATCAAAAAGGGAGAAATTGCCAAGTGTTGAGGAAGGTGAAACGTGCAAGTAACCTCCCTGCACCGGCGTGATAATGATCAACCAATCCATAGGAGAGAGAAGAAAATGACCGTTGGATCTCATCAGCTATAAAAGGAAGATGAAGCGTCCTCATTTAAAAAAAAATCATCAACGAAAAATACGAATCACATCTTTCTAAGAAAAGCGATAAGTTACAAAGGTCTTAGAGAGATAAACTTTTACGATCCAAAACCGGTGTGTCATAAACCGGAAGCTTTCTGTGTCTTGTTGTGTTGAGTTATTGTATTACATCAAAGAGTGAGTTGGTGTAACCGGCGAGTAGCGAGTTGGGCTCGACCGACAGTGTTGTTGTAACTATAAAAGTTGGTGGAGATCCTTCTCATAACCTGAGAAGAAGGGGTGACGTAGGAGGGTTTGCTCCGAATATCCATAAAAAATCTTGTCTCGTGTCTTTTCTTTCGTTTCATTACTTACTCAATTAACCTAACCTCAAACCAAATTAATCGTACTCTGTAAACCGGTCCACTCACATCTCTAAAACCGACTCCTTCTAAACATCATCTAAGTCGCATACGTTGCTTCAAACTGAAACAGACATTTCCGCCCTTGAACCCGGTTCAAGAGTCTGTGACAGTTTGTGTAGTGCTGAAAACGGTTATAGTCTTTAACCGGACTATCACCAAAGTGTTGTGTGTGTTGTAAGCGACCACCCTTCCAAAAACCGGAAACACCCCGGTCCTCCAAGGCGTCCCCGATCCTAACATTATATATAATTATTATCTAATAATAAGTCATTTTATTATTAATTATATTGATACTAATATAAAATAATATTTAATTATCATATAAATGTGATTTTTAAATAAATAATACTATTATATGATTTACATTATTTATATATAATTTTTTATACTTTAAATTATATAAATAAATTTTATTTATATATTATTATTTTAATAAAATCATAAAATAGAATGGTATATAATTATAAATTAGTTTGAATAAATAAATATAAGTTATATTATTTTATAATAATAATAATATCACTATTTATATAATTAATTATAAATATCATTTATTAATAATGAAATATAATTTTATTTTATTATTATTTTTTAATTAATATTATTATTTTTTAAGATAATTATTATGTTTGATTGTGTATAAAATTATAAATAAATTAAAGGTGAGTCCGGTTTGATCACTTGGGAGAATAAGAAAACCACATTGGTTGTTTAAGGTTGTATATACATAAAGTTTTAGAAACTTACACTGGTTACACCTCGTGTTTGTATCGTGTCAACTCAAGATCTGAGTGGTGTTTGTATCGTGTCAACCCAAGACCGAGTGAAATAATATTTTATCATGTCGTTTCGTACAAATATCGTGTTGGATCTTGTTGGTTCTTGTTGGTTCTTGTTGATCCAACTCATTATATATATTTGTCAAAGTATATAATAAGTATTAATTATTTTAATAATATGGTTTATAATCAGATTTATATTATATTATTTTCAATTTTCTGAAATTTAAAGAGATATACTTGATCTAATTAATTTATTTCCATCCCTTTGTTTCATTTTTATATGCGCTTAATTAATTTCCTTTTTGTGGCAACAAGAGTCACAACTAGCTGATGACTATAATGCTAATTTAATTTATTAGAGTATAAAGGCTACGAATTTGAATGTGTTTGTGTTGAGAATTTTTCAAATTTGAGAAAACAAATGATGTAAGAATATGTATACGGAGAAGAAGATCACTAACTTAAGGTCAATATTCTTTCTTGAAGAAAATAAAATTATTATAATAATAATCATCATAATGCCTATAATTTCACTTTATATTGTTCTCAATTTTTTTTCCAGTTTCACATTGTTGTTTTTTTCCAAAATTAAAATTTGGTTTTGCCTTTCAAGTCTTTCATGATTATGGCTTGAATAGTCCACCAACATAATAAAAAACGGCTGCAATTAAAACCGCGAATGAACCCACTTGACCCAGAGCGAATTTTGTTTTCTCTCTATCGTCCAAAGATGTTTGTATGTTAGCGCTTTATTCCACTCGGTGAAACTCTTTAGTCCAATATCGCCTTCTTTTGGCTTGCACAAATATGTCCATTTAACTTCCCCCGACCTTGGCTGCCCCAAATGAAGTTACTCATCAATGAATCAATCTCCCATGTAACTTTTTTCGGGATTATTAATTGATGTGACCAGAACCCAATAATCCCCATAATAATGCTCCTAACAAGCTCGATCCACCCCGCATAAGAAAGCTTCCTTGTTGCCCATCCAATAATCAAATTCTTCACCTTCTCAATAAGTGGTCTATAATACATGATCTGGATTTGCCTCACTGTTAAAGGGATCCCAAAGTATCTTACCGGAAAACAACATTCATCTATGCCCATAATGCCATGAATACTCGTCTTAGTCTCCTCGTCCACACACAGTAAAATGCCAAGCTTTTGTCCTCTTTATATTAAGTCATGTAACATCAGAAAAGAAAGTGAGCGCATCTTTAAAAGTTCTTATGGAATCAACATCAAAATGCGCGAGTATGAACAAATCGTCGGAAAAACACAAATGAGTAATCTTTTCCTCTTCGGAAAAATGATATATCTGTATGGTCGACTCTTTCGGAACATCGTAAAGATGTTCTCAAGTATCTCCATGATCAATACGAAGATGTAAGAAGACAGGGGGTCCCCTGCCTCACGCCACTTTCACTTTTAAAGTAACCTCCGTGAACACCATTAACGTTGACGACAAAATGGGAGGTAGATATGCATTGCATAATCCACTCTATATAGATGCATGGGAAGCCTGAAACTACCATAAAATCTCGAACAACCTCCCACCTGACCGAATCAAAAGCTTTCATGATGTCAATTTTAAACGCGACCCTCGGTGTAATACCCTTTCGAACATAACCCTTTAAGATATTCTACATGAGAAAAATGTTATGCGAAATAGATCTACCGGGTATAAAAGAAAATTGTCCTAGACTTACCAGTTTATAAATAACGAACTTAAACGCTTAGTAGGTAATTTCGAAATAATTTTGTAAATGACATTACAACATGAGATCGACTTAAAACCTTGAAAATGCCACTTTAAGTTTATTTGCTAACGATCATTCGTACATGATCCATCAAAACCCTATATGACGATAGGTTCAATCCTTATCGGTCAATAAGTACAGCGATCATCCGTACATAATCCGTCAAAACCCTATATGTCGATGGTTTCCACTCAACAGTTTGACAGCTTCAAGATGCGTCCTTGTGAAACATTGAATGATTTCGACACCAGTCTCAGCAAGATTGTTTCCTCCCTGTCTATCCTAGGCAAAACCTATAGCAACCGAGAGCTTGCTATCAAGGTCATGCGTGCTCTTCCAAGGGAATGGGACATAAAGACAATGGCGATGAGAGAATCCAAAGATCTTAACAAGATCTCTCTCTTTGATCTCTTTGTTGATCTCAAGGCTTATGAGTTCGAGCTGAACTGTAGGATGGAAGAAGATTAACCCACATCCGTTATCATTGCTAAGGCGCTGGTGACTGCTGAAGAGCCACCAACCGCTCCGGATGTGAAGATGGAAGCTCAACAGATGAGCAGCGATGCCATCTCTCTCTTTGTGAAGAAGTTTGGCGACTTCATGAAGAAGAGCAACTCTAACTCAAACTCTTCAAATTCTAATAACAATAAAAAATTTAAAGCTAATGTTACTTGTTTTAACTGTGGTATTAAATGTCATTATGCATCAGAATGCCTGAAGCCGAAACGTAAAGATGCCAAGGATGATGGAAAAGAGCTGAAGGCTCTTATTGCAGGTGACGAGAAGAACAAAGGAAGCAGCCGTGGTTCCTACTATTCCTCCAGTGAAAGTGATGAAGAAGAGGTGGCCTGTTTTATGGCAAGAGAAGATGAAGAAAGAACTTATGAGACTGAGGTATTTGACTTCTCTTCCTAAAGGTTTACAAGGGAACAACTGGTAGTTGCACTAGATGACATGGTCATCAAGTACAGAAAGCTAGCAGAATCTCTAAATAAAACTAAATCTTCACCAGAAGTAAACAAACTAAATCTGTTTCAAACTGAAGAGTCAAATGTTTTTGAAAAGAAGATTGAAGAAATCTCATCTGAGAATGAGATGCTTAAAGAACAAATTAAAACCCTTTCATCTGAAAACAAAAGGTTAAACTATGTTGTATGTGCACGGACAAGGTCTGGAGATGCTGTCAAATATCAGATCAGCATGTTGAAACCTGCTGGATCTAGATCCGGATTGGGGTTTGATAGAAATGACACTAACCTGTCATGCAAAAAGTCCAACTCATCTGACAAGCTTAAGCCAATAAGTTTTGTCAAAGGGAGTATGACTGACATTGAATCTGATCCTATTCATGAAGAGTTTCTTTCAAAAATGAAATAATTTATGTTCCACCGACTGTTAGTTGGCTTAAGAATAAGTTTGAAGTAGCTAATAAGTCTGGCAATCTAAAACCTAACTCTAAGTCAAGGAGTTTTAAAAGAAAATTTTCTTCAAAAGTTAAGGGATTAGTGGCTAGCAGGAAGTCATCTGCTAAGTCAAAATCTTATACATTAATCACAACACAAAATGGGAAGTCCATCAGAATAACTCAAATATGGATTCCTAAGGGACTAATTGATTGAGGACCCAATTGAATATGAGTACCAAAATGTGTAAATAATTTCTTTTGTAAGTGATGCAGGAGGATTGCAGGAAGGAAGCAAGAAGAATATTCTTTTAAGTACACAGCCTGAAAGATCAACATTGGCTTTTGCCATTCTAGTAGATAAATGTTTTATTTGTTAAAAATGTTTTGGTCTTTGGACCACAAAAACTGTCTCTTATACTTTTCTGTTCATATACAAAGAGAGAGGGAAAATTACTTTGAAAGTAAGGATACTCTCTAGACGAATATTCTTAATCGGTCTATTAGACAAGAGTGTCTAAAAGAAACGGCTTGTACTTAGACGTATTTTTGCTCAAAATCTATACATCTAAGTCTATATATTGAGGTTTTAAACCTACGCGATTAGACGGACACGTCTAATAGACGTTAGACGTTTTTACGTCATGAGGTGTTCATGCGGAATTAGACGTACACGTCTAATAGATATTAGACGAATTTTTACTCAACACGGAATTAGACGTATGCGTCTAATAGATCCATTCGTATAATAGACGTTTAGTTATATGGATTTATGTAGTAAGAGAAACGTCTAACTACGTGCCGATTAGACTAATCAAGGACAGCTGTCCCACGTTGAGAGCTATTCATTTCTCCCGCTCAAAACATTAAATAGTCATCTCTTACCAACATGAAGACACATGTCTTTCAAGTTTAGAGACAATGACTGATATACCCTCATTTTTAATGATGACTCCTTGAAAAAGGACGTCTAACATTTATTGATGGGCCATACCATTAAAAAAGTGACGGTTATTCTGTGTATCTTTTCTCTGTCTATATAAGGACATTCGTGCATGAGTTCGAAAGCTTTTCGTCTCTCGAAATCCTTAAGAACCCTAGTTTTCTTTTCATTTCTCTCTCTAAATCTCTCTGAAATCTTGTGTCTGTTCATATTCCTTCAAAAATGGTGAACAAGAAAATCACTTTTTGTCATTGTACATTGCAGGTGGATTTTCCATCGGTCTACACTTTCGATCAACCGGAAGTGGTGGATATGTTCAAAACCCTAGAGTATTTTGGGTTGAGGAAGTATCTCGATGGTCCTTTCATATTCTATGAGAAAGAAGTTCGCGAGTTCTTCAAATCTGCAACTATGGTGGGTGAATCCATCGTAGCAACCATCAACGGCGTGGAATTTTCTTTCGATGAAACTGTATATGCGGAGTTCTTTGAACTACCAATGGAGGGGCACACGTTCGACTTGATTCTTTCATCAGAAGTTATGCAAGAGATGAAGAAGACCTTTTCTGCCGATGGTTCGATGATTCATGTAATGGAAACAAGAAGATCCTTAAACCTAATTTCATTCTGTTGAACGACGTGGTAGCAAAAGCGCTCCAAGGAAAATCTGGATCCTTCCAACTCTATAGTCAAGACCGTTTCGACTATATGTGCGCGATCTCAAAGGGAATCCAGGTAAATTGGGCATCTACCCTTTTCCAGAACCTCTGCTTTTCAATGTGTCAAGAAAACAAGGAAAGCATAACGTATGCGGCTCAACTGAGTCGATTGATGGAGCATTTGGGGGTTCCTATGGGTGAACCTGAGCAGATCAACACTCCGAGGGTATTCTCCGCCTTTACAGTCGCTAGTACCCTGATAAGGTTGAAGAACAACATAGAATGTGCCTCTGGTGCATCTAGTTATCAAACAGGTGGTAAGCCCTCTACTCGATCCAAACAACCGTCTGCTTCTTTTATGTCAACAGGGGCAAAGAGATCGAAGACCGTGAATGAATCGGAGGCCAGTTCCTCCAGTTTGAAAAGCTCCACCAAGAAGGACTCTGAATCAGTCGATTCAAGGTTAACGCAAGGTCCAGACGTACTTGCTGCAACGCTCATGTCCTCTTTGTCTTCTCCGGAAACCATCCTGAGAAAGCCTTCGAGATCCTGTGTCTCAAAGGAAAAGAAGACGAAGGCGCCCCACGTGTCTAAATCATTGAAAGTAACCTCTTGTAAATCTTTGGCCTCTGTGCCTAAGTTTGATGTTCCTGTAGTGGAACAAGATGAATCTATTTTTTCTCCATTAAGAGAATCTACTGAGGGGCCCGTTGTTGAGTCAACTGGTCCAAATGATGAATATGCTAACAGGATTGTGTCTCCTGTTGTTCAACCTGATCAAGTAGCCGCCAGTGCTACAAAAAGTGCTCAACCAGAACAAGGTGCTGTTCTTACCCTTGTTGCTGGTGAATCTACTGAAAAAGGTTCTTTAGTAGCCGGGAAGGTTACTCGTGTAGAGCTCCATGCCGAGTTGTGTAAGAAACACCAAACGACGTACGAATTGATGCGTTCCGCAAGACATACGTGTGGAATTGTTTTCAGTGAACCCAGACCTGCTCCAAAACCCGTAGAGGTTGTTGGAAAAGGTAAAGATATTGCAACTCCAAGTCCCGAAGAAGTATCGGAGGAAACAATCATTGTTGACCTCGTATTAGATCAAGTTAAAGCTATTGCTGCTGAAAATTTATAAATTTTTGAATCATGGTCCCTGGAAAGATTGTCCTCCAAATACAATGAAACCCTGTCAAATTCTACAATAACCCGAGAGTGGAAGAAGCGTGTAGCCAATGAGAAGAAAGTTCTCAAGTGGGCTAAAACTTCAGAGGTAGCTGAGGCTCTAAAGAGAAAGGATCTCGTTGAAGCAAGCTTATATGGAAGAGCCCTTTTCCCAATTCTTGAAGCAAGAAAGGCTAATTTTAATCCGGTTGAGAAAGGCTCTGAGGTGGAAGTGAAAGTGTTGAAGAGGCTGGATGACATCATGGATAGCTACGTCTCGATGGCTACCCGATACGTTCATAGCGCTAATTTCTCTGGTGCAAAACCTTATGATGATGATGAACCGATGGACATCCTTGATGCTGATGATGATGTCAATGAGCTAGATGCTGCTCTCTTGATTGAATTCGGGAATCTTTCTGCTGAAGAAAGACGTATTCTGGATTAATCCATTCAAGAGAATCCTCATGAAGAAGAAGAAGAAGTAATTGTTCAAGAGCCTGATCAAGCCCTTGAAACGAATGAAGAAGAAGTTTTTGAAGAAGATGTTGTTGAGGAGGCTGCTCAAGCTCCTATTGAAGAAAATGTTGTGATATCCTCTATTGTGAGAACATAGGAAGCCCAAGAGAAAGTGGCTGAGGTAACTCAGCTAGAGATTATAAGATCTGAGGGGGAACCCTCCAAAGATAAGAATGCTGAAGAAGGAAGTTCCTCATCTGAGGAGGAACAGGATCAATACGCAAGTTATGTAAAGCCCCGTTTATTCCCCAACACCATTTTGGGAAGTGTTCATGAAAATGTCAACATTCCTTTCCATTACTTTGGAAATCTGTTTGAGAGATTTTAGAGAGCCTAAGATGAACTGTTAGAGGAAGAGCAGAATGAAGCTTCTAAGGTAACTAAGAAGGATCAACCGGAGCAATCCATGCAGATTCATACAAACTTTGAGTCAATTTAGAGTATGTTAGCAAAG
Organism: Impatiens glandulifera; assembly: GCF_907164915.1. NCBI lineage: Eukaryota > Viridiplantae > Streptophyta > Magnoliopsida > Ericales > Balsaminaceae > Impatiens > Impatiens glandulifera. The sequence continues at coordinate 40,274 of NW_025919398.1, forward strand.
TCTCAAGAGAATTCATTAAATGAAGAATCCTCTACTGAAGGTAACAAACTGTTAAAGTCTATGACTTCTGTGCTCTCATCTCTTCAGAAGAGCATGATAAAGGCCTTGAACACTCAAGAAGAAGAAAGAAAGGATTTTGCCGAAATTATCAAAGTTTTTACTGAATTGGATAACACTCTGAAGAAGAACACGTATGAGACTCACGTCTCAAATTTAAACTTCTCCAAGTTTGAAAAGAATCTCTTCAGCTGTCAATCTTAAATGATGGACCTTGAAAGGCACATCAATGATGACCGTCATAGGGAGACTTTGGATGAATTCAGTCTGGTGAAGAATCAGATGGTGGAAATTCAAGGTTGTTTAAGAAGAGATGATAGTGAACGACAGGAATTTGCTGACTCTATTGCAAGGAAGTTTCAAGCAAAGGAGAACGCAAAAGCTAATGCTGAAAGAGATCAACCTCGAATCACCCAAGGCGAGTCAAGTAGAAGAAGTGACGGTGTGTCAACCGGCACTAGATCCAGACGAGCTCCAAGCAACGATGATAATCCTAGGCCAATCAAGAGAGGTGAAGGTCGAAACGGTGGTGATCGTGGAGGAAGAAGCAGTGGTAGTGGCCGTAGTAGGCTATCTGGTGTTGATCAAAGAGGTCGTGCCACTTGTGATGATCATGGTGGTAGATGAAGTGGAAGCGGTCGTGGTGGTCGCAGCTTTCCTCCTTTTCTCAACATGTTAACCGGCCAAGACATGAGACCAACCGATCCTCGAGTAAAAAGGGAAGAAAAATAATTTCTTTTCTTCTACTCTGTTTAAGTCTATCAAACAATTTTTCTTTGATAATTTTCTGAATATTGGTTTTTGGAAGTTTGATGTAAGTGAACAAGGGTTTGTTTTATTTATATGATGAATGCATATTTTGGTATATATATACAGGTTTTTAATTTCTTCATCAAAAAGGGGGAAATTGTTGGGTAAAATTATCTTGACTAAGTGTTGAAATAATTTAACCATTGGAATTTTGATGATGAAATGATTTATGCGTTTTGATGCATGTGTATCGAAATCATATTTCATAAGACTTGGCTCTTATGAGGGTCATTAGACCGATTTTGGCATCAGATGCAAAGAATTAGTCGTGCAATCTAACTCAACGGAGTTAGACGTGCAGTCTAATGAATGCACAGAATTAGACGAGCACTCTAACTCAGCGGAGTTAGACGTGCACTCTAACTCAGCGGAGTTAGACGTGCAGTCTAATAGATCTCGGAATTAGACGTGCAGTCTAACTCAGCGGAGTTAGACGTGCAGTCTAATAGATCTTGGAATTAGACGTGTAGTCTAACTCAGCGGAGTTAGACATGCAGTCTAATATATTTGGAATTAGACGTGCAGTCTAATGTATACGGAGTTAGACGTGAAGTCTAACTCAGTGGAGTTAGACGTGCAGTCTATTGGAATGAGAAAATTAGACGTGTAGTCTAATGTATACGGAGTTAGACGTGAAGTCTAACTCAGTGGAGTTAGACGTGTAGTCTAATGGATTGTGAAAGTTAGACGTAAGTCTAACTCCTTCAGACAAGTCTGAGGTAAAATCGGAATTAGACGTGCAGTCTAACTCAGTGGTGTTAGACGTGCAGTCTAATAGTTAGTGAATGATTAGACATGTAGTCTAATTAATAAAAGTTAGACGTAAGTCTAACTCCTTCAGACAAGTCTGAGGTAGAACCGAAATTAGACGTGTAGTCTAACTCAGTGGAGTTAGACGTGCAGTCTAATGGTTATTGAACAATTAGACGTGTAGTCTAATTGGTGAAAGATAGACGTGAGTCTAACTCTTTCAGATTAGTCTGAAGTGACTGTAATTAGACGTAAGTCTAATTCCATTAGACCAGGCGGTCTAATGGACTCTGTTATTAGACGGAGATGTTTAATTTCATTAGACTGGTTTTCACAATCCGTCTAACTGAAATACGTCTAATGCTCAGCTTAAGCAGTATGCTTGAAGCTAGCACCCGCCTACCCACGTGCTATAGCTGTACCCTACTCCTGCTCCACTTTCTAGTGAAGATCAGTACAACAACTATATGCAACCAACCAACGAATGTCACGTAGGATAATTTTCCTCATATTACTTGTTTTGCAGGTACATCTCTAATGGAATATTCGGTCCACTACCACTGGCGTACGACCACGATCCTTGTGCCCAGAACCTGCTGTGTACAATGGAGGCTTTCCAATGGAAGAGTGCAACGTATCATTCTAAAAGATTCGACCGTTAGTCTCTGTCCAGTATTTATCAAATCTCAAGGACAACGGACAATCTTCCCAACTGATAAACATTTTTACTCGATCATCTTGCTTGCTATTCTAGAGAGAGAAATCAAGCCTTATATTGTGAAGCTGCTTTCCTGATTGTACTGGAACGATTTCCCAAAGTAACCTTGTTTGGCGTTCACTTTCCCAAACTAACCTAGTTTGTTCATTTATTCCCAAACTAACCTAGTTTACTATTCAAACTCAGTTTTATTTATTTTTTTTTTATTTTTTTTACACTTAAAATTTATTATATATAAAGTTTATATTTTGATATATATTTTAAATTATTATTTATATAAACTAAATTAATTATATTTTGATATATATTTTAAATTATTATTTTTATAAATTAGATTATTTATATTTTAATATATAATTTAAATATAATTATTTTTTATTAATTTGATTATTTGTATTTTAATATATATATATATATATATTTACATTTCAATTATTATTTATATAGTGTAATAAATATTAAATAATTCTAATAAATAATTGTTAAATACTAATAAATTTAAAATATTTTAACCATAACAATATAATAATTAAATATTCGCGTTTTTAAATTTATCAATTATTTATTAAATATATTTATATTTTAATTATTATTTATTTATATAATAAATATTCCTTTAACATTCTAATAAATAATTGATAAATACTAATAAAATATTTTAACTATAATAATATAATAATTATATATTCATAAAAACGTTTTTAAATTTATCAATTATTTATTAAATATAATAACATTTTTAATTAATATTTTAACCCTAGAAATATTTTATTATATTTAATAAATAACTGATAAATTTAAAAACGCGAATATTTAATTATTATATTGTTATGGTTAAAATATTTTAAATTTATTAGTATTTAACAATTATTTATTAAAATTATTTAATATTTATTACACTATATAAATAATAATTGAAATGTAAATATATATATATATATATTAAAATACAAATAATCAAATTAATAAAAAATAATTATATTTAAATTATATATTAAAATATAAATAATCTAATTTATAAAAATAATAATTTAAAATATATATCAAAATATAATTAATTTAGTTTATATAAATAATAATTTAAAATATATATCAAAATATAAACTTTATATATAATAAATTTTAAATATAAAAAAATAAAAAATAAATAAATAAAACTGAGTTTGAATAGTAAACTAGGTTAGTTTGGGAATGAATGAACAAACTAGGTTAGTTTGGGAAAGTGAACACCAAACAAGGTCACTTTAGGAAACCGTTCATTGTACTGTGTGTGAATCAAGAGAGAGCTAGAATCAAAAACACCTTTAGCTGAGTGATATTCTTCATCTTGTAAATTGAACAGAGTGTGTTCTGTTCAACTGTGAGCTAAGTGTGTGCAAACTGTATTTGATTCTAATCATATTATAGTGAATCCTTCCGGTGGTGGGAAGAAGGGGTGACGTAGGAGAGTTTTTCCGAACATCCATAAACAAACTAATGTGTTCTTTCATTTCTGTCATCTTTTCATCTTTCATCTTAAGCTTCAAACCCAAGTAAACAATTCCGCCTTGAATATGTTTCAAATGTTGACAAGTGTTTGCGTATAATAGAAAGTGAATCAAATCCTTAACAAGATTTCTTTCAACCCGTTTTTCTTATGCCTTCATCAATAGCCAGACCCCCGTCTCTATCGATAAAGCCGATCCTATTAGGGATATTTCGTGGGATTTTATTTCAATATACATTAATTTTTATTTATTTCATTTAATTTAATCTAAACTAAGCTTAGTTTTATAATATAAAAATTATCTCAACCAAATATAAATTATGACAAACCTTATTCGAATATTATTTGCTAGTATTATTTTATGTATGGTTGTATTTGTTTTTAATAAGTAATAATCATCTCAATACATTATAAATCATGTTTTGACAAAACATTTTATTTTCATATATTCAAAGTAAAACTTCTATTTTATTTTAAAATAAGTATTTTTTTTAAATATAATATTATTGTATTTGAAATTATACTGATTTATCTTAATCTATTTTAGGATATTTTGTGTGATTTTATATCAAATTACAGTGATTTTTTTATTTCAATTAATTTAATCTAAACTAAGATTAGTTTTATAATATAAAAGTTATATCAACCAAATATAAATTAGCGCAAACCTTATTCGAATATTATTTACCATATTTTATTATTTTATGTATGGTTGTATTTGATTTTATTAAGTAAAAATTATCTAAATACATTAAAAATTATTTTTTGGCGAATTTTTTTATTTTCAGATATTCTAAGTAAACAGGTATTTTATTTTAAAATAATAGTTTTTGTTGTGTTAAAATATAATTTTATTGTATTTAAAATTACTCTAATTTTTCTCAATTTAATTTGGGATATTTCATGTGATTA
>NW_025919399.1:0-4000 GCF_907164915.1 Impatiens glandulifera
ATAGTTAATCGACATGATCAACACATAATGGGATTAGCCTATTAGGCTAAACATGAAAGTATAAAATAAATACGGAGAAAGAATAGAAACGCATCCGGAACCGAAGACTGAATTGAACAAACACAATGTAGTTCACACTTTTATTGATCAAACTTGAATTATTTTACATGAGAGTGAGAGTGATAGAGAGAGAATACAACTCGTACAATAGAGACTAGAGGGGTCGTTTTTGCCTCTCCTAGTAATTGGAAATGAACAACTATTTAAAGGATTTTTTTTATAAAAGTTAAAAATGAATAGTGACAACCGGGATTCCCAAGATAAGCTTTTCCGCACATTTCGGATCTTGTCTTCCGCTTATTATGGATCATGTCTTCTAATATATTTAAATTTTTATTTGGCTGGAGGAGGACGATCCATCTTCCTTCTTGGATATTTTTTCAACCAATGTATCTTTGATTGTCTCGAAGAGGTCTTCAATTCCAATATCACTTTGAGCATCTTGTAAGTAATCAGATGTCATGGTTGAATCATATTTATTTGATTTATTATCATCTTCGAATTTATACATAAAGTTTTTTCTTTATTTCTTCAATATAAGCAGCTATCATATGTTCTTTTATCAGGTTTTCTGATCTCATTCAGAATTTTTTGGAGATATAATCAAACGGAGACAAAGCCTCAGCTACTTGTCGTCTTTCCTCGTATAAGCTTATTTGTCGATTTAGGAGGTCCATTGTTTCTTTCCCAAATCGCTCTTTCGTATCCGGGTCGATTCTCATCATTTTATCCCAAAATTTATAATGAGATGTTCTAAATAAACAGGAAATACTTGTTTTGGTATAACCAAATTCTGGTACCCATTTCCAAATTCACGGAATGGAGAATTTTGTGAAGAAGAAGCATGACGCTATTCCTTCAATATATAGATTTGCTTCTTGTTTCTTCAAAAGCTTTGGCGAGATATCGCTCAATTTGTCAAAGAAGATTTTTATTTCTTTTGGAAAGAATTTTTGGACTAGGACCAACATAGTAAAACTAGTTTATGAATCAGTGGGGAATGTCTCCTCTATAAACATTCGCTCATACTTTAATGAACCAGAAATATTTATATTTATTATTCTCGTAATTAAGTACCTTAGCGAATGCATCACATTAATCCCAATAATTGAATTTAATTGTCGTTGTTTTATTAAACAACAATTCTCTTTCTTTCATTAATCTTCTAAGGATATTGCCTTCTTTATTATCATTTTGCTAAAATTATAAATTTCTTATTTGCGCCAGAGAAGTGTGATATTTCACATGATTCTCTTTGAACAAGTATTTGTTCGTAAAACATCCATAACTTATAAGTCCTTGATGGCGTGGATGAATTATCCAAATACCTTTGTATTATTGTCCATAACTCATTTTTCCATCTGAGGCCTTTTTCTTATAGGAGAAATATAATTTCTTTATATTCATTTCTCATAAATCCAATATTACTGGATTATGTTTCATCATTGCAAGTTTTTGGCGTAAGTGGGCTGATCTTTTTGACTCCCGGGATCTTGAGAGAGATCCATTGTTATGAGCTTCTGTTTCCCATATTGAGATATAATCTATGGTGTTTTACCTCTGCCTCTTCCTCTAAGAGAAGAGAGTCCCCTTCCTCTATTAGAGAAAGGTTCAAAACCCCTTATGCTCATTCCTGTAAATTTAAAAATTCACGAGTCAAGAAATCATGAAGATTATTATCTTTCCCTTTTTTATACGCTATTTCAAAATCAAATGGGGCCAAATGAGCTTGCCATCTAACAAACATTTGTTTTGATACATCATGTTTAAAATCTTTTTGAAACATAAATTTAGCCACGTTGCAGTCTGTTAATATACTAAATTTTTGATTATATAAATCGTCTTGAAATTTTAGAACGCATTTTACTATAGCAAGTATTTCTTTGGCGATTGTTGCATAATTGTTTTGGGATTCGTTCCATTTTCCAGAATGGAATCTAACAAGATAGACTTGTTTTGTCTCTGAATTTATTTGAGTTAATATTCCTCAGAATCCTATATCTGACGCACCAGTTTCAATTATTTTCCCCCAATTTGGGTTACTTATCATAAAGAAAGGAAGTACTTTGACCTTGTTTTTATTCTTTTAATTGCTTCTGTATGGTGATTTGACAATGGTATAAGGTTTCTCTTCAGCCTATCATATAAGATTGTTGTATCTTGTGTTAAATTTTATAATAGGGAGCCACATAATTGAGGCTGCCTAAGAATCTTGGTAACTGTGTTTTATCAATAATTATATTTGGGATTTTTTCTTCAAATTCTATGTTTCTATTAATAGGAATAATGTTTCATTTTTCAATGATATGACCTAAAAATCTTATTCTTGTCTGGAAAAATTTCGTTTGTGGCTTAGAAATTACTAATCCATTTTGAGTTATTATTGTTTTAAAAATATTTAAATGTTTAAAGTGAGTTTCAATTGTTTTTGAATAAACTAGTATATCATCAATATAAACGATTATGAATGTACTATGAGGATTGAAAATATTGTTCATAATTTTCTGGAATTCTGAGGGAGCATTTTTTAATCGAAATGGCATCACATTCCATTCGTAATGTCCTATAGGGACATTGAAAGCTGTCTTATACCAATCATATTTTTCAATCTGAATTTGCCAATATCCTGATTTTAAATCAAATTTTAGAAGAATTAAACTATCATATAGTCTATCTAGTAGATTTTTTTTTATTAGGAATTGGATGTCTAATCCATTTTAATACCTTGTTAAGGGGTTTATAATTAATTACTAATCTTGGTACACCCCTTTCAATTTCTGAATGCTTATTCATATAGAAAGATGTACATGACCAAGAGGATTGTGATGGACTTATTAGCCTTTTTTTTTGTAAAAGAGTATTTATTTCTTTTTTACATAATTCTAGATATTCTGAATTCATCTAGAAAGGTCTTGCCTTTGTAGGAATATTATTTTCATTAAAAGATTCTTCATAGGGTAGTGAAACCATGTGTTTCTTTCTATCCCAGAATGCATTAGGATGTTCATTACAAATATTTATTGAAATTTGATCTCTTAGTAAAGAAAATTTTTCTTGTAATTTGTGTTAGGATCGGGGTCGTCCTTGGAGGACCGGGGTTCCGGTTTGGAAGGGTAGCCGCTTACAACACAACACACGCTCTGATTGGTGATAGTCCAGTTAGAGACTATAATCGTTCTTAACACCACGCAAACTGTCAAAGATTCTTGAACTGGGTTCAAGGGCGGAAATGTCTATTTCAGTTTGAAGCAACACACACGACTTGGATGAGGTTTATGAGGAGTCGGTTTAAGGAGTATGTATAGACCGATTTTGATTATAGGAGTAGGATTATATTTCGGTTAGTGTAGTTCGGTTTTAGAGTAAATAAGCAGGAAATAAGTAAAAGACACAAGACATGATTTTTTATGGATGTTCGGAGCAAACCCTCCTACGTCACCCCTTCTTCTCAGATTATGAGAAGGATCTCCACTAACTTTGAAAGTTACAACACTCACAATGCCGGTCGAGCATATCTCGCTACTCGCCGGTTACACCAATTTACTTTTGATGTAATACAGTAATTTAATACAACAACAATGCTTTTGGTAAATGAAATAATAATTTAGGATCGCGCGTGAGATTTCTTTCTCTCTCTTAAGATATTTCAAAAACCGTATTTAATGAAGTCGCTTCGTCTTCCTTTTATAGTAAATGAGATCCCAACGGTCATCTTCTTCTCTCACCGTGGGATTGGTCAATTTGAAACCACGCCGGTTCAGAGATGTTGCGTGCACGTTTCATCTTTCTGACACTTGGCAAGCATGCATATACTGGTCAGGTATTGATGACGTATCCGGTTTGTAGTTCTTAACACGTGTCAAACATGCACCTTCCGACTGTCTGATTCGGATCTTCGGATAAGCAGATCATCATTGTTTTTATCGCATGCTTCTGATCC
>NW_025919400.1:0-10006 GCF_907164915.1 Impatiens glandulifera
ACTTTATTAAATACGGTTTTTGAAATATATTAAGAGAGAGAAAGAAATCTCACGCACGATCCTAAATTGTTGTTTCATTTACCAAAAGTATTGTTGTTGTATTAAATTACTGTATTACATCAAGAGTAAATTGGTGTAACCGGCGAGTAGCGAGATAGGTTTGACCGACATTGTGAGTGTTGTAACTTTCAAAGTTAGTGGAGATCCTTCTCATAATCTGAGAAGAAGGGGTGACGTAGGAGGGTTTGCTCCGAACATCCATAAAAAATCCTGTCTTGTGTCTTTTACTTATTTCCTGCTTATTTACTCTAAAATCGAACTACACTAACCGAAATATAATCCTACTCCTATAATCAAAACCGGTCTATACATACTCCTTAAACCGACTCCTCATAAACCTCATCCAAGTCGTGTGTGTTGCTTCAAACTGAAATAGATATTTCCGCCCTTGAACCCGGTTCAAGAGTCTGTGACAGTTTGCGTGGTGTTAAGAACGGTTATAGTCTCTAACCGGACTATCAACATTCAGAGCATGTGTTGTGTTGTAAGTGGTTACCCTTCCAAACCAGAACCCCGGTCCTCTAAGGGCGACCCCGATCCTAACAATTTGGGATCCCCTAATTGCTCATCAATTGTTATAAGACCTATTTCTTGTTTAAAAAAAATTATTTGATCTTGTTTTGCTTTAATACTGTCATATATACTATGTAGCATTTTAGTAAGTGGTTCAACAATAAATTCTAGACAAATATCATTTTCCTGAAAAGTTCTTATAATGCCTTTACTATCGATTTTCTTAATTGGGTAAATAGTGTTTAAAAATGGGGTTCCAAGTATGACCTGATTAGAAATATCTTTAACAAGTATAAAACCTTGGACAATGCACTTATTATCAGTACATGTGTAGGCTTTAGGAAGCTTCTATTGGATTTGGAGTTTATCTCCACCTACATGCCATATGGTATGACTTGTTTTATGAAAATATCTAGTAGGAATTAATCATTCTTGTATAACATTTAAATCTGCTCCGCTATCAATAAGAGCAATAAACGACCTTATATAATGATTATCTATTAGAATGGATATTTTTATGTGCCATTTTAGGATTTGACCATTTCTATTGTGGATAAGAAATTTTCTGAGAAGATATTTTCTTCAATTTCTATTTTTTATTTTCTTTTGTCATAAGTTTGATTGTTTTCTTGAGTTTTATCTTTAAGTTTAACTATTCTTGATTCTTGTATGATATTTTCCTTTTTTAATATTTTAATTTCTTCTTTGAGATTGTTGATTTCTCTGTAAAGATTTTGGATAGATATACTTTCTTCTTTGTTATTATATTTGTTTTTAAGTTTGTTCATTACCTTACTCATATTATAAGAGTTTTTATAATTTAAAATCCTATCTTCTGTTTCCTCTCCTCTAAAGGACGAAGTTCCTTCTTCAATATTAAATTGATCTATGATCTGCATTCTTAATTCTGGGTCCCTAATGGCTTTTAGTAATTCAAAAGTTTGATTAGAGGTTAAAAAATTAACTTTCATATTTGAGAATTGGGACATGATCTATATAATTCTGATTTTTCGATTTTTTGATTTTGGTTAACGTTATTAAATTATTTCTTAGCACATTTTAAACCTGATTGGCATGGCTCACATTCGGAGTCTTCCGAGCTTAATTCAGAAATGTTCTCATCATTTAGAACATCTAGATCAGAATCACTACTTGTTGAATCTGAGTCAATTTCTTCAGATTCTAAGTTTTGAAGAGTTTGAATTATTAATCTTTTTGTGTCTTCTGGGATCTCAAGATTATTAATTTTTTTCTTTGCCCAACAGTATTTTGATGTGTGTCCAAATTTTCCATAGTTGTGACACTTCCTATTACCTTTGAAATTTTTTGAACTTGTTCGAGATTTCTCCTCACTCCTTTGATTTTCAAATCTTAATATTTCTGGGAGGGTTTTATATATTTATGAAATTTATTGTATTTTATCTATCTTTGATAGATGTAGGGTTATCTAGACCAAATTGTTTGTAGAATTGACCTAATTGTTTTCTTTCATTTAAACTTTGTCTTTTAATTTGTTGGCTTAGATTAATTTTATTACATAAAGCTAATCCTTCCTGAATACATGTATCTATTAATGTACTATATGTTTAGTTTTATATGGTATCATTGTATGACTTTTTTTTTGAGATTTCTTCTGACCTTTTCAGCAAATAGGCTTGAAAGACCGTTAATAAATTTTGATTTCCAGTGTGCATTATTACATTTTAGGAGTTCCATAACTCTACTAAGGAAGGTATCTTTGTACTATCTAAAATCCGAAAGTGTTTTACACCTTAAATTTTGTAATAATGTTATAATATTATCGCTATTATCACTGAATCTTTCTGTGAAGTGTTCAATAATATTAACTGCAAGTGTATAAACTTCATGTTCAACAAAACTATTGTTTTCCTATTTTACAGTGTTAAGGATTGAATCTCTATCCTCTTGGGAAAAATAATTATCCACCAACCTTTTAGTTGACTAGTAAACCCAACAACAATCATTGTAGCTATAATTTTATCAGAATTTTTACTAATTTTACAAATTGTTAAGTACATTAACATCCTATGTACCGTATTATAAATTTGTTTGTTTCAATATTCATTAATATTCCACTCATATATCTTGTTACTGAATAACTGATATCAATTGTATCTGTGTACTCTTCATGTAAGACATCCATTGGGGTTGATCTGCTATAATAAAATTTACTTTGTATGGGTCTATCAGCCCATTTATTAATTTTATTAATCTGATCTTTGAAAATTTCTTTTTGATCTGATTTTTCACTTAAGTCAAATTATAATTCTTTGTCTAGAGTCTTTATGCTTAGTTTGCTAAATTTTTCTTCAAGAATTTTTTCTAATTCTTGCATTAGCCTTAGTTTGAAATCAGATATTATTGGAGGAGGTTGGAAACTTGGGGAGGCTTCTTTTTCTTTCGGGTTATTTTCAACACTCTTGGTTTAATTTTATTTATTGATCTTATTAATTTTTTAACCTTATTTTCAATAGATTGTAATTATTCTCCTAGAATATTTAGGAATAAATTTGTGTAATTTTGATGTTCAAACATATTATTAATGTGTTTAAAAGTTACCGACAGTGTATCATTTTCAATTAATATTCTGTATGGTGTAAAATTTGTTATTTTTCCTCCTTTTTCAATATGAAAAATTTGTGGAGGCGGATATGCACCTAAGTAGGGTTTTCTTGTTTCTAACCTTTAATTCCTTTCAATAACAACTATATATATATTTTTTACATAAATGCTTATAAACCATAAGGTAAAGGGAAATAAAGCATTTTTTCACATAATTCATAGAATTCTTTCTCAAATTATTTTATTTCTGAAATATGAAAACTCTCAAAAAACCATTTTTTAAATTGGGTATAACCCGAATCTTTAAATTCGTTATAAATTGTCGAAAAGTCCATTTTTAACCATTTTTCTGGATGGGGAATAAGTACTGAAATCTATTATGGGTGTATTATTCATTTAGATAGAAAAGTCCATTTCCGATATTGTCAGTTCTAACCCGTTTAAGGTTTGTGTGTTATTTTATCTAACAATATTTTGTCTACTAATGTAAAATTTTTCTATAATTGGGGTTGAATCGTCCGAGAACGTTATTTCTCTTATTTGAGAGATGAATGCCCTTGAAGGATATTCAATTTTGTAGTCTAATGGTGAGATATATTATCTAACAGAGTTATGTCTTTGTGATGGACATACTTTTAGACTTGTGTTAAATATTACTTCGACATTTCTTTCATCATTCTGAGAAATATCTAATACATTATTATAATTCTGAACCTGTGGTTGCATAGGGACAACTTGTTCAATTTTTTTTTAGTTTTATGGAAATGATATTTCTTCCCATTTAATAGGTCTTCTTTTTGTAATGTTTGATTTATCAAAATTTGTCTGTATTAAGATTGTCTCATTGTTGGGTTTATCAACTCTCCTACATTGGGGATTTAAAGTAAATAAGGATTTATAGTATATTCTATAACACACATTACTTTCGATCCAGGAGCATAATTATATCCGTGTGTTTTTACATTTAATGTTAGAGAGTCAGTTATATTAACATCAGATAAAGATAATTGTAAGTTTGGAAAAACGTTAAAATAAACTGGTCCATGGGCTAAACTTGATTATATTATTCCCATAAGAGATTACTTCCAATTTAGGTTTCTACCATCTCTTAAAGCTGCCATAAAACTTTCTAGTAATCCTTCTAAGGTTAAAGGTTTAAATGCGACCAGTACTAGTCATGTATGTAGGAATTTATAGGTTTGTTTATAATATGCAATATCCATTTCTAATAGTAATTTTATTATCATATCACTATTATATAATGAAACTGATTCTTCAGTAGTTTTTACTACTTGTTTTAGATCCATTTTTTCAAATGTTCCTAATTGATATATTAATCTAGGTTCGACTTTTGGAATTGTCCACTTATTTAGGAGATTCAAGTCTTTTGGAATATCATATTCCTCTTTCTTAATATTCTTTATATTATTCTTTTTTGAGATTATGTTCATGATATTCATAATTATGTTAATGTGTTGATCACTTAGCATAACTACCCCTTGATTTGATACCACGTTTTTAATATATATATATATTAGTGTATTTGGACGGATACTTATTATACATAACTCTATTATTATTATAAATAATTTAAAAATATCCATGCACACAAATAAAAATATAAATAATATAAATTTAATAAAAAAATAAAATAATATGTATTCAATTTTAAATTTCTTAATAAATCAAAATAATGTACTAAAATAAAAAATAAAACATTCTCATTCCACATTTTATTCACTTCGGTAAAACAACTTATCTTCTCACATATCTCATCACATATTTTTTTCGAATGAACCTTTCATCTTATGACCTTACACTTTCACTTTGGTCAATCAAATATTTGATTTTTTTAATATTTAGCATCGTGAACTCACACTTTGGTCAATCAAATATTTAATTTATATTTTTTTAACCATTTTCAATTGATACCAGTCGATTATCTCTCGGCAAAAAACATACCAATCACACCTGGTTAAAGGGTTGTATTTGTTTTGTTAGGTTGCAAATTCGAAATATAAATATATTATTTTTAATTTTATTTTTAATCGTTTGAAGTTTATGGGCGGGTAACCCACAATCCGACCCAAGTATCTATTTATTCTCACATATATATATTCAAATTAACCAAGACTTGTAAGTTCGAAACATACATATAACATTTTTAATTTTATTTTTAATCGTTTAAGTTTATGGGTGGGTCAACCCACAATCCAACCCAAGAATCCATTTACTCTCACATATATATCCAAATTAACTACAACTCTCGACCCGACAATCCGGACACTTTGAAAATTAGGCATCATTATATATATATATATATATATATATATATATATATAGATTAGTTAGTTAAAAAGTTGAACTTATATTGTTAAAATATCAACGTTCATAAAATTTGATGTTAAATTTAAAATATAAAGTCTTATTAGCCTAGTTGGTTAAAGGTTTATAATTGTTTTGTTAGGTTGCAAGTCGAAACATACATATATTATTTTAAATTTTATTTTTAACCGTTTGAAGTTTATGGGCGGGTCAACGCACAATATGACCAAAGTATCCATTTACTTTAACATATATATATCCAAATTAACTACAACTCTCGATCCGACAATCCGCACACATTGAAAATTAAGCATCATTATATATATATATATATAGATTAGTTAGTTAAAATGTTGAACCTATATTGTTAAAATATCCCACATTCATCAAATTTGTTGTTGAATTTAAAATATAAATTAACTACAACTCTCGACCCGACAATCCGAACATTTTGAAAATTAAGCATCATTATATATATAGATTAATTAGTTGAAAAATTGAACTTATATTGTTAAAATGTCACACGTTCATCAAATTTGGTATTGAAATTAAAATATGAAGTCTTATTAGCCTAGTTAATTAAAGAGTTGTACTTGTTTTGTTAGGTTGCAAGTTCGAACATATATATAACATTTTTAATTTTATTTTTAACCGTTTGATGTTTATGGACGGGTCAACCCACAATCCGACCCAAATATCCATTTAGTTTTACATACATATATATATATATATATATGTATATATCCAAATTAACCACAACTCTCAACCTCGTAATCCGGACACTTTGAAAATTAAGTATCATTATATATATATTAGTTAGTTAAAAAGTTGAACTTATATTGTTAAAATGTCTCACGTTCATCAAATTTGGTATTGATTTAAAATATAAAGTCTTACTAGCCTAGTTGGTTAAAGTGTTGTACTTGTTTTGTTAGTTTGCAAGTTCGAAACATACATATAACATCCTTAATTTTATTTTTAACCGTTTAAAGTTTATGGGCGGATCAACCCACAATTCGACCCAAATATTCATTTACTCTCACATATATATATCCAAATTAATCACAACTCTCGACCCGACAATCCTAACACTTTAAAATTAAGCATCATTATATATATATATATAGATAATTTAAAAATATATCAAATAGTGAAATTGTTTTGAAAAATAAGAAATTAATACAACCAATATGAGAAGGAAAACCAAAACAAAACAACTAATTAAACTAATTATTCTTTGGAGTGAGTTGAGAAATTTATAATGTAATAGTGTTAAAAATGTGACCCAAAAATAACATCATAAAAAAATTTATTCTTTACATTTTCTAGTGGCAAGTCTGTGTCTTCAAATTATCAACTGAAATATCATATAAATTATCCTTGTTTATATTGTTCCATCTAATAAGTTGTGCAAACAAGTAGTTACTTCAATAATTTTCATTTGTTTTTTCTTAAAATAAATCCAACAAACCCATTGATGTTGAGAGTATATACCATCTTTTTTTCCCCAAATTCTAAAAGTCCGTTCAATTGTAGATCTCAATAATGAATTTCGTTGGTTGAACATTTCTTCAAAACAGATTGGAGGACCACTTGGCTGAAATTATTGTATGTGGTAACGAACACGTCTATATAATATCAAATATCTATGCATATTAGCATAGCCCGAGGTAATCAAATATTATTTTCCTATATTACAATTAAACATTTTAAAATATTGTAAATGTTCATTGGTGAATAAGGGCAACAATATAAACTCATGTACCTGAATCGGGCATAGGAAAACTATAGTGTTGTCTTCTCTCAATCACGTGTAAAAAGTGAGAATAGTGCATGTAATCTTTTTTCCCTTGACAACAATATATGTAAAACACATATTAATATCGAAAATACCAAGAGCATTTGTTATTTGCACATATTTCCTTCCTCGTCAATGATGTGTGTCGTTTTCTGATGGGTGAATTTATACATGCATACCATCTGCAATACATATACAATTCTAATATAGCAATAGAATAATATGTTTGTAACATCAAAAACAGGTCAACCTGCCTAACGAATAGAATTTAACTTTCATAATCCCCATAACTCACTTTCTCCCGAATTCCGAGTGGGACGAGGAACTAAAATTGTAGGCTTAGATTCGAGCTTATTCTTAAGACTATCACCCTAGACTAGTTTTGATTTGTAAGAGTCGTCACCTAATTTATTTCATTAAAAATCAAGAAAAAGATGCCACGTGTATGAACACAGGTTTGGTTCAATATGCTTATTCTAGAATTTTGGCTTGTATTGTCACTATTGTAACACAAAAAATCAAAAATGTTTTCTTTGTTCAGGTTGAGAAAAACTCATGGTTCATTATGATGTCTTTTGGAATGAACTAAGAATATTAAAACATGGTTATGTCAGACTTGATTGATTCAACGCATGTCTTAAAACAAATGCTCCTAGTATGAACTAGTGTATTTTAATTTTATGATGCGTGAATGCATGATTGACTGAGGGATAAAATGATTTGATGCATTTGCTAGCTCACGACTATGATCATTGAATGCATATTTTAAAAAATGTCCTTAGTAGAGACTATGATATTTGAATTTTCATGATTCAGAAATGTATGATTAGCTCTAGGCTAAATTGATGCATGTTCGAAAAATACTCCTAGTATGGACTATGGTATTTTGTTTTCATGATGCTAAAGTTAAGGAAAATATTGTTCCTACCGTTGTGTGGTTAACTCGAATCCAAACATTTTCAGCGTCTTAAGACTTATAAAAAGTTCTAGACTATTTCAAAAGAAATTGGTTTTAACTCGACTTTATTTTTCTCGATACAAAAGAAATTATCTAGAATAAATTCCTAATTTTATACGAGAAATTGCTTTTAAAATTCATTATTTGATAACCGGATTTTTGCTCACATCGGTTTTGATCTTTTGATCATGTTATCTCTTAGGCCAAACATTTCTGGATCTTGTTTGCTTCAACGTTTTTTAGAGAAAAATCCTTGAAAACTCTGAACTTGAGTAACCTTATACTTAGGGTATATCTGGTAGAATCTGTACACCTAACGAGATTGCATGGTGGTGATTTCAATATCTCAACCTCTAGGAGTACATATTATTTTTTAATCATTTGGGGGTAAATCTAACATAAACATCACACTTAGCAAAATTGCCTAGTAGTGATTTGCCTCAACCTTCATTGAAGATTTTTTTTCTTTTAAGTATCATCGGTATATCTAACAAAGTTAGAGCACCTATCGACATTGTCCAATTGTGATTTCAATGTCTTAACCTTTTGATGAATACTTTGCTCAATACTTTTCTCATTGACTTTTTTACTGAGTTGTTCATAGTTTCAAATCAATCTCTCTTTTTAATTTTTTTTAAAAGTCAGACGATTTTCCTAATCTACTTGTCTTGAGAATATGTTTTAATATCGGTGATCTTCATTATGTCAAAAAGATTTTAAAGATTGCATGATACAAGAAGGAATTGAAATAGATACTTCTTAGTGTGAATTTTGGGGAGGTTTCACACTCGCTTTGTAGCTGAAACAATCCTTTATTTAAGAGCTTGTAACCCCCGGAAAAACCCATTTGTATTGAGTTCTCGTGAAAATCTTGTGGTTTGAAAAATTCATCTTCAGTTTGCGTGTCAAGAATTTTCTTTTAAAATAAAACATTATTTGAAAAGATTTTTTTGATACTATACAACTTTTGAAGTTAATTAAAATTACTTAACTTCGGGGTTCAATTTTAAATAATCTAGGAATTTATCAAATTAAAATTTTATTCAAAATCCATTAGTTTAAATTAATTAAACACAATCAATTTAAAAGATTATTTATTTTAAAACAGAGTCGCCAAATAATTTTTAAAAAACAACAAAACTTGGCAAATGTGTACAAATGTATTGACTCGAGTTTTCATTTAGTTTATAGTTTGGTGATACTCGGAAAAAGCTTTCATACTTCATCCTTCGTACCCGTTTAAAAAATGGTCTCTACTTATAAAGTTGTTTTTTAAAATCGGTTGTATAAAGTTTGAGTTTTAACCGATTATTCTTCCGGTCCTAGTCATTCTTCTAGGTTTTACCGTATTTGAAATATTAAAACAACAATATTTAAAATGCTAATATCTGTTGCTGATGATCACTAGGGAGGACATACCTGAAAATATCAGTCATTTTTAAAGGCATTAGGGTTTAGAAATAAAAACCAAACAAACCTTTGTCGAAATATTTTTTTTGTAAAAATATCTCAAAATATTTATAATACATTTTCTATTTTTTTGGGATTTTTAGAAAATGATTTGGAGTCCCAAAATTATAAAAATAATTTTGGATTTGAAAAGGAGAATAAATAGGCCTTAGGACCGGAGTTCTAAGCTTGGGGTTCATTTTTATCGGTCGAGGTCAAAAGGGTCCGGGTCGAGGGGCCTCTCGGTCGAAGCTCAGAATCTTTGGTCGAAGTAATTTTTTTTGATTTGGAGTCCAAAAATCAAAAAAATATTTTTTTGA
>NW_025919401.1:0-2000 GCF_907164915.1 Impatiens glandulifera
TTCCTTAGTTCCTATCCTTGCTCATCTCTTTTCTTTTTCAAGATTGGAATGAACCTTGATCATTTGGAATGAATCATGACATTTTCATATTTGAAACGTATCTGGGGCTAAGATTTGAATATCTTTTTTGTCCTTTGTGATGATTTCTTTTTCCCCAACTTTTGAGATATCGACTATAAATTTGATCTCGGGTACAAATGATTATCCATGATCATAACCCTTGAGAAAGATAATTAACACCTTAACATTTAGATAAAATAGTGCAACTTATTATAGGTTGCTCGGCCCTAAACCATATTTTTTGAAAGTTCGACTCATCCCAAAAATATTTGGGAGAGGCTTTTGATTTTCTGCTTTGGGCTTTTATATGCCATTTTCTCCCTTTTTCGTTGATGTTGGCTGGCGGGTATATCTGGTAGAATAGATACATCCTTGCCCTTGCCATATGCAATCAAGATTTAAATCTTGGGTAGGCAACGAATGGTGATTTTAATAACTCAACCACTTGAGCCGTTTTATTTTTTCATTCTTGGGATGTATCTAGTAGAATCAGTACATTCTTCTCTTGCTGTAGCAATCGATACTAGAGTTTGAGTGAGAACGAATGGTGATATCAATACTTTAACCAACTCAGGAATATTTTTTCAATCTTTTAGAGATTTTCTGATACGTTCATACATAACTCACACATTTTTGTTCAAGGATTTGCCAATAATATCCTAGACGAAGTATTTTTTTGGCTAAAGACATTCCATTAATGTGTGGGCCGCATGTCCCTGCATGTACTTCTTCCATGATCCCCTTAGATTCAGGATTATCTATGAAGAGCATGTTCTGACCGTTAAAAGATCGATGGTAAAGCCTATTGGAAATCCAAGCATAGTAGGTTGAATACTGGCACAAATCCCGTCATTCCTTAGTTCAGAAATGGGAAGGATATTCTCTATACTCAATGTACTTCTAGAGAGTATTGTACCATAGTTTAGCAACATTCTCACATGAAGCGACTTTTCCAGTTTCAAATGAAGGTTCTTTTGTTTACTTTTTTGAGGTTTCACTTTAATTCCATCGGGAATTTGTGTCATGGCTGTCAAAGTAGCCAGGGCATCCACGAAGCAATTTTGGCTTCTTGGAGCATGAACAAATGATACTTGATCGAATTTGATCAAGTGGGCGTGGTAGGGTTTAAAGTTTTCCCTTTCACTTTCCATGTGCCATTGAATTGGGATATAACCAAGTTAGAGTCACAAATGACTTCTAACTTGGTTTCCCCTTTTTTATATACCAACTTGAGACCTGAGAGACATACCTCATATTCAGGTAGTGGGAAGAATATTTGCGTATGTGGCGTTCATTCATTTGATGCAAATAGTTGACGTACTAGACTGCAAGAAAGAGTGGAGCAGGAGTAGCGTACATCTAGTTGATTGTGGGTAGACATATTCTAACTTCAAACGGCTGCTGAAGCGAGGCATTAGACGTGCTCCATCAAAATGCCAAGTCTAAGGGAGTTAGATGTCAATGTTTAACAGCGAGTTCCATTAGACTTCCAAGTCTAATGGAGTTAGAATGCAACGTCTAACTTTGCATCCCACTAGACTACCACGTCTAATGGAGTTAGACTGCAGCGTCTAACTACATATCACTTCAGACTAATCTGAAGGAGTTAGACGCCAATGTCTAACTACGTATATGTTAGACTGGCACGTCTAACTACGTATCTGTTAGACTTGCACGTCTAACTACGTATTTGTTAGACTGACACGTCTAACTACGTATCTGTTAGACTTGCACATCTAACTACGTATCTTTTAGACATGCACGTCTAACTAGGTATCTATTAGACTAGCATGTCTAATTACGTATCTAATAGACTTGCACGTCTAACTACGTATCTGTTAGACTTGCACGTCTAATTACGTGTCTATTAGACTGACACGTCTAACTACGTATCTGTTAGACTTGCACGTCTAACTATGTATCTGTTAGACTGACACGTC
>NW_025919402.1:0-47000 GCF_907164915.1 Impatiens glandulifera
ACCGGTCAGAAAAGAAGACCAAAACCGTTGGTCATCCAGTTAACTTGAAGCTATGAAAAACCGGAAGTCATCCGGTTAACCTAAACAACTGATCGGTGCAAATAGATACTTTGAGTATCTGTTGAAGATGATACCAAAGGGACAGACCTTAGTATTGCCATATTCATACAAGTCTGAGGACAATCTGCAGGCTGCAAAAGACCGTCCGACAAGATATTTCCACTCCGAGATAAATCAGAGGCGCAACCCTCCAGGTGCAGGAAACTGTCCAACTGACAATTACTATATTAAGTAAAAGACAAACCTAGTCGGTTTGACCTATACAATGGAAGCCTAGACCGCCAGGTCTGAATCACGGAACCTCTGCTCAACCAATCTGATTCAAGGTGATGAAATGTGACCGTTGGCACATTTCACCTATAAAAGAAGGAACTGAAGAGGAGTAAATGAAGTTCTATAAGTTACAAGATACAAGAGAAAATATTTAAGAGCTGCACCAACCTAAGTTATAAGTGATCTTTATCTCTCTAAATTAAATGAGTGTAAGCGTGTATTTGAAGTGAGATTACAATTTCGGTGAGAATTGTACGAGTGTTAACGAGCAGCAAATAAGTCTCGATCGGATTGTGTTTGTGTATTCCTTAGTGAATATCCTTCTCGCGGTTTCGAAAGGAAGGGGTGACGTAGGAGCTTTATCTCCGAACATCCATAAAAACATGTCTTGTTCTTTACTTTCTGTCGGCTTTACATTTTAACCGACCCATACTAACCGACTCACTCCGCCCTAACCGATCAAGTATTACCTAAACCGATTTACAGAATCCCAAACCAACTTACTAAACTCCAGACCAACCTTATCCAAATCCGGTCCTATTCATTCTGTGGGTGTGCTGCTTCAACCTGAAACAAACCACTTCCGCACTTGAACTCGGTTCAAGGGTTTATGACAGTTTGTGTAGTATTGAAACCCCGGTGTTAATCTCTAACCGGATTAAACACTAACCGTTGAGTGAAGACGCTAACCGGTCAGACCCCGGTTCCCCAGCCGCGACCTAGATCCTAACAGACGAATCTTTCAAACCTTCTTCCACGTCAATCAAATTAACCGTGTGGAATGGTAATGGATTGACTTTGTCATCTAGAACCGATATCACCTTGTTGTATATTAGATCTTGAATGACCATTTTAGCACGGTACATAAATTCATTTTTTGCCCATTTACCTAGTGGTATTCACACCACTTGTTTAAGAACATCTCTTTTACGGGCTTACCCGATTTTAGAGTTAAAATATGTATCGACTTTTTTTTCCAGAAACTCTAAATCCTTTGACAACAACATTCTAAGATCGTTGTATTTTTTTACTTCTTTTAGGGAAACATGTATGCATGTTTCAATGTAGTGTAATTAGGCTCACACTTGGAATTCTTCGTGGTGGACGTTGCAGCCCGACTTTCTTTCTTATAGGGTCTCTTTCCTCCTCTACATCTTTCTTTAAAACATCATCTCAACCCTCTTTAACTTCGATCAGATCTTCAAGATAATAATATTTACTACTTAATAACTTCTTTGTATACTGGACATTCATATTGACGTACAACATGTCCACTTATGCTTCTTCACTAGAGAGATCATCAATTTGTAAGGAAATATGTTTCCAACGTTTTGCATATGACTCAAAAATTTCATTTTTTCCTTAGAGGATGATCTTCAACTTTTTTTCATGTTTGTTGACCTTCACATACGTGCCGAAGTGACTATTAAACACTTTACCCAATTTTCTAATTGCTTTGTATTGGGCAACTTTTTATCTCAAGTGCCATTCTAGGGCTACATCTTCTATGTATTGATGGAACAACTGTAGCGCGGTGCGCTCTTCTAGTTGTTTATGCATCAGATTGATCAAGTACTCAATCAAGAAGGATGAATGATCCTTCTTCCCAGTGCAATTGGTGATACTAGGAAACTTCAAAATATGAGGGACAACCACTTTCTTGGAAGCTTCTAACCCTTATTTCCATCTATAACTATGGTAAGGCCTTTAGCCGTTTCAATATTCGGTCCTATGTGGCTTATACCTTTACCATTTCTTTAGTGTGGATGCTTGATATATTCGGTCATTTTTTAGAGATTTCGTGACATGGGAACTTGATCCATTATGCCTTTTATAGACACTCAATTTTTATATCCCGAATTAAAATAAATTTGTCCAGTTTAATATGACAATCATACTTGATTATTAGAACGGGAGAGCAAAAAACAGAAATACTTTTCAGAATTAGCTCGGAAAGACCCTTGAATAGTGGTCTAAAAGCCAATTTCCGAAATATAATCTAGCTACAGATGTTTTCATACCTTCAAAATGACTAGTCTGAAAACTCATAAACTTTGAGTATAATATTGGTGTTGGACAAAATATATCAAACAACCAACTTGAAGCTTATTTGTGCATCAAAATGCCATTTTTCATAAATCATTTTGAGTATAATATCGGTGTTTGCAATTTTGAACACAAGGTTTTTAAAAGGGTAAATGGGTCAAAAATCGAGTTGAACCAAACAAGTCAAGGATGAGTCAACGGGAGTCAAGGATTTTGATCACGCATCTAAAAAGAATTCAAAACGTGGACTCTGACGCAAGGCACAAATTATTTGAAAAAAAAATCTCAAATACATGTGTTTGACACCTTGGTTCGCTGAAGGAATTCTACATGGATCACCAACTATAAAAATTCATCCAGATCGCTATACGCAATGAATTAGATGATTTTAGATAATTTGGAAAGCTTGAAGAGTCCTCTACAAGATCCGTTTATATCCAAAATTAAGTTAAAACTCTTCATCCCTAAAAATCGGAGGTATACGACAATGTGACCAATATGGGATCAAACGAGACATGGTTACGGTTAAAAAATCATTACATAAGCTATAGTTCATTGAATTTTTATTGTGACCTATGGATGTAAAGCTAAATCACAGACCGTTCAAATGGAACTGGTCTTGAGTCTCTATTTGATAGAAAAGTGGTCTATTCAGTCCGACCATCGATACAAGTTCACCCACTTCAATCTTGGAGAGAAAGCTTGGTGTGAATTTGAATAATCATATCTTCGTACTCACTTTTCATTTCGAGAAAGTGAGATACCATTGGAAATATCTTATATTTGGCTTTCATTTGATAATGAGTGACATTCATGGTTCGATCTATTGCCCATGCTAGGTCACCCGCACGCTAGACTTTTCCTTTCAAGACACACGAGGCTCCATCAAGAATTTCATGGACCTACATCTTATATCATTATTTTTGGACAAAATAAACATTTATCCTACCTTAATACCTTTCCAATGCACCATAAATCAGACTCAAACATGGTTTGAGTCAAATGTTATACAAGTTTGAAGTTTCGGTTGATCCATGTTTGTTGAATACAGAAACTCAAAAGTAGCTTGACTTTGAAAATATGTAACTTGGGACACACTCCATCATTTAAGATGATTAAAATTGTAGAATGAAGATTGACGGGTTACCTACATAGTGGGCTTGGCCTCAACTAAAATGAACTCGAACTCAGTTTGGGGTGACCCGCTGAGTGAGTTTCCAAATGACTTAACTCTTAAAATAGAATGTCTTAAACATACTCTTGTTCAATAGGTATATATAGACATAACCTCATTAATTTATGCATGATTGATCATTTACAAGATTTTATACCTACACTAGAGAGAAATAGACTTGGAAGCCAATGTGACCAATTGAAGAACAGCCCAAGAAGTTTCGACGAGAAACAAGTCTTCTTCGGTGAATTTCTTCTACAAATTGATTCTTCTTCTTCTCTTATTCTTTAGGTAGGTCTCTCTGTTTTATACATGTTGTAATACATCTGAGACGTCGGTTTTGTACACCGACGTTGACATCATATAAAATTCATGTAAATGTGTTGATTAATTTATATGTTGTTATTAATTGATTGTTGGATTGCTTGGATTGATTGGTGAATTTAGATTTTAGAAGTACCTAGGTTAGATTGAGTATAGTTCTAGAAAGAGGTTAGATCATGACTAGCCTCGTTTCTCAAATCTAAGTTCGCTAGAATCATCATGTCTTGGTTTTCGGAGAAAGAAATGCATAGTAGTACTTTAGACGAGTTTCAGACCACTTCCTTGTTACAATGAAGGCATAATAGAATCTATGGAACACAGGAAGGACATTGTCGAAGGCTACAACATAAATGCCTTTATAAACAGGCAGTCGTAGACGGTAACCGCAATCAGTTTTTTAAATCTGAAGAGGAATCCTTATTTGATTCCTCTATTCTTCATTCTAGTGAATATAAACTGTTTTCTAAAGCTACTAATTGATAGGCAATCCTTCGTAGAGACGACCTCCAATCTTCTGAGACGAAGGCGAGGTGAAACAAAGACTCCATTTGAAAATATATTAATAGATAAAAACAAAGCTCGCCTCTATTATACATTGACATATTTCATCCACAAGCTAGATGAATCACTAAACAACGAAGGCGAGATGATTCCGAGCAGGTGTTGTCCATCCCATAAGTTAATCTCTATGCGACGTCGGGAAAGAGTGAAGGTGAACTGGCAAACGAAGAAGACGACCGAAGTCCCCTATAGCTTTTCTAGCCTTTGTTATTTTTGAATTCCTTATCTTTTGTCAGGATGTTCAAAGAGGCCCTTAGACCTTTAAATCTTTTAAATTTTCCTAATGACTTCAATTTCTTAATTAGAAATTAAATCAGTCCATGAACTCTTTGCCTTGTGCAATTTTAACCCTGAATCAACAAGAAAATCTCTAAGAAATATGCAAAGCAGCAAATTCACATTGTTGTTCACATGTGCTAGGGAGAACATTCAAGGTTCCGTTATATCTTCTTTTGTCTAGGAAAAACCTAATGAGAGTTTAGGGTTATCTCTGAACTAAGCACTAGTAAATAAACTCAAGACATGATAATGAAAATAAAGAGAATTCTAATGGCTTGATATCAACCTTTATCAAAATATAATTAGAGGTTAGATTTATCTTTGAACGATGAATATGGTCATCCCTTCTGGATTAGATACAATATTAGGATATACACAAGCAAAAAAAGTTATGAACTCATAATGCAACGTGTAACGTACCTTCAAAAATAAATAACCAACTACATTCGAGTAGAAACTATCCCATGAGATATGCGCATATGACATAGCAGATATGGCCCTTTCCTCATGTGTAACCAAGAACAAGACCCTTAATCCGTGAATACTCTTATTTTTCTATTTCTTTAGTTTTTTTGTGAAGTAAACTAAAGTGGTGACTCTTAAAGTTAATTGGATTACTAAGTTTCTACACGTACTAATCTGGAACTTGTACAGGACAATAAAAAAGTATATGATATAGAACTCCACTTTGGTTCCTCATCTCAAATAGATAAGACGACATCATATATGGATAGTCTTCTTATATAATTTTTGTGAGATTCCAGAGGAAAGTAAGCCATGATGTTTTATAGCATAACTTTCGTAGAATTTTTTTCTTCTCAAAAGTACATAGGTCATGTTAACCATTCAAGTCATTCATTGCACCCCTTCCGTGGGCGGAGCACTTGAAATGATAGGTAAGGCATGGGACCGATCAATTTCGGATCGCACAAGTCGCTCTTAAAGATGTAGCATTCGAATGGATAATTCTACTCTTAGGAATAGATTATTCACGCTCTAAAATTAAAGATGTTAGGCGAACCTTAAATTGGGAAATACACAGAAAAATAATCCCCTTTGAAACTTGTAGGGAAGATAGAGATTAAGATTTTGTGAAGCCGTGAGAGTTTAAAGGAAGGGATGAAAAAAACATTGTACACCCTTCCATAGACCTGAACTATCCGGATCGCTACCTTCATCAATTAAAATTCTTTCTTGCCATTGGTTTAAATTGTTTTGGCTATTCCTTTACTGCTCCCATATAGTTAGTTTACCCCAATGGATTTGTTATATCTAGGAGAATTGTCGGTTCGCTTCATCTCACGCTTCCTCGTCTATGTCGAACCATGTTTCAGCGTGGACTACTTCATGATTCTCGGTCGAGGAACCAGTTCTGAAAAAAGATTAGTATATATATTTTGGAAAGGGGTGTGTGAGAAGGCTCAAAAAATGAAGGTTGTTGAGAATGATAGGGAAACTAGGGTTGGTTAAGTAGACTAGAGGAGATTAGCGCGATCTACTCGAGAATGTTGGCTAGTTTATCGTCTATGGCTCTATAGTTAGCCTTGGTAGCCATTTCTTCCTCTTTTGGGATGAGACTTTGAGGTCTTCAGCCTGATGCATTCTCAAACACCTTTTATGTTCCTTCCTCCTTAGACACGCTTCTAGTAAAGTGACTAGTAGTGAGATCTCGTGGAGTGCCTATAGTGAATGTGAGTTGTGTAACAAGAAGAACAGTTAGTTTTAAGGCGTAAAAGTTAAAAGAGTAATATGTATTACTCTTAATGCATATATGTCATAATTGAAGAATATGTGCCCACTTTCTAATTTATAAAATAAGTGTGTTCAGGGATTAATGTTTATTAATTGTGGATAAAATCCAATAATAACTGCAAACGCAATCACTCATCATCCTCACCTTATAAAAAATGAATCGCTCAAAGTTCAACAAAATAAAGAAAAATTACACAAAAAATCAAAATACAATGAGGGAAATCTAGTCTAATGCTTTCTTAGTTGTGGAGTGATGGAATTTATGGGTCACTATTATAATAAATAATTGTGCAAATGTCATTTTTTAATTAAGCCAAAATAATGTGATCTAATGTGAAATCAAGTTTATAGGCTTATGGGTGTATTTGTCATGAATATAAAGTGAGGATACCTAAGTGAACTTTCTAATTTTATGAAGGGGCTAAATTAGAAATGTTCAAACTAAAATAACTAACATTATGGTTATTTTGTAACGGTATGGTCCAAAATTGATGTACGATTTATTTTTCTCTTTGCGTCCCCATCAACAGAGAGAGAAAACAAATTTGACGTACTCATCAATTGGAATCCATTCCACTTCTAAAGGAAGAGAAGATTAAAGAATCTTTCAAATATAAAAAAAGAGATGATGAGTACATGTACGCTGCTAATCGTTAATCGTAGTATTATTTTCTCATATATATAATTAGGATTTAATTCAGATAATCTAACAATTGATATAGAGCCATCCTAATTTAATTATGTGAGAAATTATATGGGAAAAAATATATAAGCATATTAAATTATGTGAGAAATTATATCGATGTAGATATAATATACAAATTTAATTATGTGATAAATTATATCGGTGTATATAACATATTCAAATTTAATTATGTGAGTAAATTATATCGGGTGTAGATATATGCAGATTTATATGCATGAAATTAATATGCATGGAATTTATATACTATATGCATGCAATTGATAATAAAAACATGTTATTAGTGTTATTAGGATTATATATATATATATATATATATATATATATATATATATATATATATATTTTTATATATATATATATATATATTTATATATATATATATATATATATATAATCCTAATAACACTAATAACATGTTTTTGTGATAATTTCAAATAAATTTATGTAAAATATAAAGATTTATGGTTAAATAGAGGAATTATTTGTTGATAAAATTTAGGGATATTAAGATTCTCTCCTAAGTCGGCTATTTAGATGATCGTTAATGATTGATATAATATGTTATATATTATAAGAGAGAATTGAGGAATATATAATTATATATATATATATAATTTATTAGGTATAATTTATTTTATTTCACAATAAAATTAAATTAACTAAATGTCATTTATAAAAACAAAATTATATGTTTATTTAGAAAATAATATATTATTGATTTGGGTTATATACAATAATAAATATGACATTTAAATTCAAAATTAATGATATTATAGTTCATTAATTGAATTGTATTTATTGATACAAATAATCACCAAAGTGACAATGTTTGTTGAAATTGATTCAATAAAATTTTGAATGTAAGTATTGTGTAATTCACGTGATTATATTATTTGATCCAAAGATTGATAATTAATTGACCGAATTACATAAATATTTGTGATGATAAACATGTAATAATTATAAAGTCATATTTATGTGAATAATTAATCTATTCAAAGATAGATTTTATTATTTGACATGTCTTATTATTAATGTTTGATCATTACAACAAAATACTATTAGCAATTAATATTACTGTCCAAAGACTTGATATTAATGTTGTGTTAAGTATTTTGAGATGAGATAAATCATAATTTGAATTTAATTGTTACTTAATATTATAGTCATGAGCATGTTATTAATGTAATTTATTATTTTGTTTTTCTATTTATGAGTACAGCTGTTGCTACTGTATCTGCTAATACTAATTCGATTCCGATCCTTTATGGAAGTAATTTTAAGGATTGGAAAGAGAGCATTATTATTGTTCTCGGATGCATGGATATCGACTTTTTGTTTAGAATGGATGAGCCCACTCCTACTACGGATGATAGTAACTCTCATGATAAGAGAATATATGAGAAGTGAGAACATTCTAATCGTTTGAGTCTTATGATCATAAAGCGTGGCATACCTGAGGCTTTTAGGGGTGCAGTATCTGATGACATAACCAATGCTAAAGATTTTCTTGCCAAAATCGAAATGTACTTTGAGAAAAGTGATAAAGCATAAATTAGCACTCTTTTAAAGAGACTAATTTCAATGAAGTTTAAAGGTAAGGAAAAAATTAGGGAGTACATCATGGAGATGTCTAATGTTGCTTCTAAGTTGAAAGTACTCAAACTCGAGATGTCTGAAGACTTACTCGTGCACTTGGTGCTTATATCTCTTCCTGTTCAATTCAGTCAATTTTAGGTCAGTTATAACTGTCAAAGGGAGAAATGGTCTCTTAATGAGCTCATTTCATTTTGTGTACAAGAGGAAGAGAGATTCAAGCAAACAAGACTGAAAGTGCTCATTTGGCAAGCACCTCTAAAGAAAGGGGTATAAAGAGGAAAAATGAGGATGTTAATGATAAATTTCCAGTACAAAAGAAACGAACTCAATCTCAATCTAGAGTTAAAATTGATATGAGTTGTTTCTTTTGTAAGAGGGATGGACATCAAAAGAAAGATTGTCCTAAATACCATATTTGGCGTGCTAAGAAAGGTACATTTCATAATTTAGTTTGTTCTGAAGTTAATTTAGCTTAAGTACGAAGAAACACTTAGTGGTTAGAATCTGGTGCTACTACTAATATAAGTGTTTCATTGCAGGGTTGCCTGAATTACCGAAGACCAATTGATGCTGAAAGACGCATTTATGTAGGAGATGGGAAATCGGTAGAAGTGGAAGCAATAGGGAATTTTAGATTGTTATTAAGTACTGGTTACTATTTGGATTTAATGGATACTTTTGTTGTACCGTCATTTAGACGTAATTTGATTTCTGTTGTTTGTATGGACAAATTGGGATATCATTGTTCATTTGGAAATGGAAATTTAACTTTATTTATTATTTCTAAAGTTGTTGGAACCGGTTCACTTATAACTTATGATAATCTTTATTTGCTTGAAATAGTTGTTTCTTATAATGAAACTTTGAATGTGGAATCACATGGTACTAAGCGAAAAATAAATAATGAAAATTAAAGTTCCTTATGGCACAAGCGATTAGGACATATCTATAGAAATAGAGTTGACAGACTTGTTTCCGAAGGAATTTTGGATAAAATTGATTTTTCAGACTTTAATGTATGTATTGAATGCATTAAAGAAAAACAGACTAAAAGAAAGAAATTATGTGCAATAAGGGCAAATGACATCTTAGAGTTGATACATACGGACATTTGTGGGTCATTTCCTACATCTTCTTAGAATGGTCAACAATACTTTGTATCATTTATAGATGACTACTCAAGATATGCATACATATTTTTAATTCATGAAAAATCACAAGTATTGAATGTGTTCAAATCATTTAAAATTGAAGTTGAAAACCAACTCAATAAAAGAATAAAGAAAGTCAAATCTGACCGTGGTGGTGAATATTACGGTAGATATGACAGTTCAGGTGAATAACGTCCAGGACCTTTTGCCAGATACCTAGAGGAGTGTGGGATTGTCCCACAATACATCATGCCTGGTTCACCTAGAATAAATGGTGTGACTGAAAGACATTAATCGTATTCTTAAGGACATGGTAAGGAGTATGATTAGCCGTTTGACTTTACCAGAATCTCTATGGGGAGAGGCACTAAAGACTGCAACCTATATTTTAAATAGAGTACCAAGTAAATAAATTACTAAAACACATTATGAGCTTTGGACTAGTCGTAAACCTAGTTTAAAGAATTTTCATGTTTGGGGATGTCCTGCTGAGGCAAGGCCTTATAGGCCAAATGAAAGAAAATTTGATCCCAAAATAGTTAGCAGTTATTTTATTGGGTACTCTGAACGATCAAGGGGATATAAATTTTATGATCCCAAGTTAAAAACAATTTTTGAGACGGGAACTGCAATATATTTTGAGGATATTGAGTTTGATGGGAGAACTAACTTTGTCTTTGAAGATAATTTAGATTCAACAATTCCTATTGAGGAAGACTTGATTCATATCCCAAATGATTTTGACATTGATATGGATATTATTCATATTAATGATCAAGTTTAAAATCAAGAGCAGCAAGAAATTGTTGAATAAACTCATGAAGAACAAACTCAACAACCTCAAGATCAAGTGTTTTTAAGACGATCCACGGCCTACTTCCCAATGTACGATAGGTAATTTATCTTCATAAGTGGAACCTTGATCCTAGTTGTGTTACTCCACGTTTCTATGTAAGATATATACTACTTATGGTGGATTGGAGTGTTAGTGACTAGGTGTGTCCCTTCTATTGGCTTTATTTTATCAAGCCTGAGTTGTTGAAAGAGTGGAGAAGTGTAATATGATACATTCCTATCTAACCACATAGTATGATTATCGATTAATCGTCCATGTAATAGGTCATCTCTTTAATCTTATACTAGGGTAGTAGATCCCTAATAGGAATTGTGTCGCAGATTATCACTCAATTTTTAGCAATCCCGATGCATGTTTTTTGAACGTCTAAATATCAGGAGAAATAACTCTAATCTTCTAGAAGCCAAGTGCATAGGACCATCGAAGTGCATAAGACCATGGACAATCCCCTCTAAGACAT
This sequence comes from Impatiens glandulifera, assembly GCF_907164915.1. Taxonomy (NCBI): domain Eukaryota; kingdom Viridiplantae; phylum Streptophyta; class Magnoliopsida; order Ericales; family Balsaminaceae; genus Impatiens; species Impatiens glandulifera. Next base: position 11,242 of record NW_025919402.1, read on the forward strand.
GCTTCCTTGAAAAGCGTTGAGGGCGATTGGTGTATCCCCAAAATCATCCTGGATATGTCTTCATCACCTTTCAACATGATATAGGCAACCTCGAATACATTCGAGGAGGGCTTGTCTTCGGTGGGAACTAGTAGTAAGTATGCGATAAGAATCGTCATCATCATTAAATATATGTGCTAAAAGTTATGGAAAATGTTGTCTTTAACTATCATACCATTTACGGAAAGTTGATGACATTCCTTTTTAGCAACATGTCTATTTCGACTTTACTGTATGCAAAATCTTCCTAAATGATGCCAATTATTTGAATGGTTTCAAATGTATAAGGTTCTTCGATTTGATCATCATTATTGCTTGGAACTCTACGATAGTTTGACAAATCTTCCTATCACCGAGGGTGAAAGGTTCAGGTGATAAGATTTCACTTTTGATGTATTTCAACCATGAAGTCAATGTGAGCTTGAGTATCCCGATATTGTAGAATCTTGTTTAGTCCACATAGATCTGTATAATAAAAAACTCAAAGAGAAGTAACTAGTTATATTAAACTTTCATCTTTTTTATTTATCTATTATATTCAAATCATCAAAACGTACTTATGAACGCTTATTTATAAATATATGCATACACGTGTAAACACATGTAGTAGTCATGTAACGAACAAAAAGATTTATGTACATGCCTTTTACGGTGATCCCTCTATTCCCTCTCGCATGGTTGATTTCAGAATAATTTTCACATCGTTCAAATCTGTTATTTGTGGGAATGACCTGACTCTAAACATTTTATTTTTAGTGTCACCACATTAGTTTTCTTCTTAAAAAAACTAAGAAAGTATTTTGATTAAGGGTTCGATATTTGGTTACCTATGGGAAAGATTCTCAACATTAGGGCCTATACACCTCTCCTAAAAGAATATTCTTTACTTCAAAATGGTTGGTTATTGAGACGTAAATGATATTTACACTTGCTTGATAATTGGAATTTTAATTTGTTTGTTTGAGGTCTTGAACCTATATCAATCAAAGAGACTATGCTTATTCCGGTCCTAAAAGTTGTGTTAGGAATTTCATAGTAATAAACACGGTTGAAAGTGAAAGTAATACACAAATCTGATGAAATAAGGGTACACAAACAAGACCTTAAAATTTTAATTTGCTAAAATATGAATTTTCTTGCATGAAATTATTAAGCACAATTTTAGGAATATGTATGAATTTTCCTTGTGATTTCTTGAGTAGTTAAACTCTAGTTATGATACCCAAGTTATTAGTTTTTTTTAACGTGTCTTAAAAATTATAAAAATATTTATTCTTGCCCAGAATAATTTTAGGAGCATGTAGGGATTTATTTTATGATTTTTGAAGTTATTGAACTCAAGTTACATTATCACGAAGTTAGAGGATTATACAAACATGTCCTAAAAATTGTGATTTTTTTTTTATTTTGGTCAAAAATTATATTCTTGACTATTATATATATTTTTTGGATTTTATGAATTAATTTAGAGGTGTAAACTATTTAAAAAAGTTAATTTTATAAAGGAATAACCAAACATGCCTTCAAAATTATAAATAAATTTAAAATTGAAAGTTTAAAGTTGAAATTGGGTGTTGGAAGAATTTAGGGTTTGATTTGAACATCTAAAAGAAGTTGGAGGACACGCTTGGACTTTGGTCTTAGTTGTAAACACGCGGGTCGGGGTCGGGGTTCAAATATGTCACATAAAGCCCATCACCTTCTATTGACCCGCTACCTTTGGACATCCTGGGTTTGAGCCCATCACATAACATGTTTAGTTAAATTAGTTGAGTGTGTTTATGTTTATGTTCTTAACTTACAAAGGTTCGACTTTTAACCTAGCATAAGAAAGAAGAAAAAAATTATGACAATTATAATTAACTAGCATGTATCCCGTGCATTTGCACGAGTAATAATATAAAAAATCGTGAAAAAAATATTACGGTAAAATTTTATGGGCGGGTCAACCCACAATTCGACTCAAGTATCCATTTACTCTCACATATATCCAAATTAACCACAGTTCTCGACCCGGCAATCCGGACACTTTAAAAATTAAGCATCATTATATATATATATAGATTAGTAGAGACTATTTTTTGACTATAGTAATGTGCGTCGAGACGAATTAATTAGTCAAAGTTATTTCTCATTGTCACTAATAGTTTATAACTATGAAAAAAGAAACTAATAATGTGCCCAACGAATTAATTTGTCAATGTTCTTTCTCATTATCACCAAATAGTTACCTATAACTATGAAAAACATATTTTTGAGATTTTGTTAAAATTAGGGGTGATAAATATAATGCTTCTTATACATCTAACTAAGTTTTAAATATCTTTATATAGATAATTTTGTTTGAAATTACTAATTATACATTTATTTTTGTTTGAAATTTCTCTTCGCATATTTTTTTTGAAGTAGTAGTCTATTTTAAACGGTACAAAATGAATAACATAAATTCAAATATGAATAACTCTTATTCTATAGCCGAAATGTGAACCCTCTTGATTACTAATTTAAAACATTTGATCGCATAAGGTTCTAATTAGGTTGTATTTCTTATATTTGGATTAGAACTTATTTTGACTAATAAACTCATTTTTTTTCAAATCAAATTACACTCATTCTCACTTCTAATTCATTCTCACAAGGGGATAACCTCCCTTTTGGTGTAAGTCATATTTAGTCGGCCGATTCAAGCCTATTACGATTTTGGTATTACAATATTATATTAACATTTCGTAATCTTTATCATATTAATTACATTTTAATTATAAGACTATCAGATATTTTCCTCTCCTTAACATCAATATTTTTATTATTTAGGGATGATTTTGAGGACACAACACAAACACATAATTTCTAAATATGGAGGAGACAAATGAGTAACAACCTCATTGTTGTCTTAGTCTGCAACATCTTTGTCTGGAAATGGAATATAACATATGTATTGTCATTTGAGATGAAGTAAAAGAAGTCATTCCAAGACAAAAGTGAACGTTTTTCTCACAATGGTACTTAGAAAAATAAAAAAAATAGAAATATCACGTTTAAAAGGAATTTATGCACATTTTCAACACAAATTAACAGTTTTATAACATTTAAATGATTTTAAGTATTTATAATGTAAACTCAAACAAAAATAAATGTATGATGATTTCAAACAAAAATAAATGTATATGTAAGAAACAATTTAAAACACGATAATATATATGGTGATATTTCAAACTTAGTTAAATATATAGATAATTATACATGCTGCCCTAACAAATATGTCTCCATCTTTATTTCTTAATTTATATTAGAATAAAATTAAGCGTCGACTCTAAAAATATTTACATGTGCGTTGTTTAAATTTACTCCCTTAGACTATTTTTATTCTTTTAAACTATTAAGTCAAGACTTTTCAAACTAAACACATTCATTTTATAACTTAAGTATAAAAGTGGTTCTTAAAATAATAAAGATCACTAATTTGACTAGCATGTATCCCGTTCATTTGCACGAGTAATAATATAAAAAACCATGAAAAAATATTACAGTAAAAATGTGATAGCTTTTTTAATTTTATTTTTAACCGTTTTAAGTTTATGGGCGGGTCATCCCACAATCCGACTCAAATATCCATTTACTCTCACATTGCAGAGCAATCTCTAAAACAATTGATACAGTTTGATTCCTCAACTCAATTAGTTTGACCTCTAGAGTCCACTTCTTCCCCATACTATGAGTGAAAGGGAAATGTAAAGATTACCATTAAAGTAGCTCAGACGAGACTTACTATATACATATGAATTATGTCCCCTATCTCTATATATATGACAGAGTTCTTCCATTATTGCTCACTAATAATAGTGAAATCTATAGCGCATAGTCAAAAGAGAATTATGACCAATTAAAAACTATTGATGAACCACCGCGTTCATCAAATTTGGTGTTGAATTTAAAATATAAAATGTGTATGGGTGGGTGGGTGAACCCACAATCCGACCTAATTATCCATTTACTCTCACATATATATCCAGATTAACCATAGATCTCGACCCGGCAATCCGGACACTTTAAAAATTAAGCATCATTATATATATATATATATATATTAGTTAGTTACAAAGTTGAACTTATATTGTTAAAATGTCCAGCGTTCATCAAATTTAGTGTTAAATTTAAAATATAAAGTGTTATTAGTCTAGTTGGTTAAAGGGTTGTACTTGTTTTGAAAGGTTGTAAGTTCGAACCAGAACTATAACATTTTTAATTTTATTTTTAACCATTTTAAATTTATGGACGGGTCAACCCACAATTTGACCCCAAGTATTCATTTAATCTCACATATATATCCAAATTAACCACATCTCTTGACCCAGTAATCCGAACAGTTTAAAAATTAAGCATCATTATATATATAGATTCTCATTTAGGACATATTAAGTTGACATAAATGTTATTGATGTGAGTGTCATGTTAACATTCTTCAATAATAATTTTTAAAAAATCAAACATTTATCTTCTATTCAAATATTTAAGCCGCATATAATAAATATGGTTACATTTCCAATGGTAAGAGTTTTTGGCAAACCAATTATTGTCCTAATTCTCTATATTATTTGCACACTAATTTTATCTATTTCACTTGTGATGACTATCATAAGAATTATTGGACAAGATAACTAAAAGGTAAATCACAATACTATAACTTGATAGTTTAACCATAAGTGCTCATTACACCTTGCAATTATAAAATCTCTTAGACCTTGTTTGGATTCGAGTTATTTAAAAACGCGGTTATTTAAATGATTGGTGATGATTTTGAAGTGGGTATGTTTTGATAAAAAGATTTAAAGGGTGTTAATATATATAATGATAAAATAAAAAATAATAATTTAAAATAAAGGGTATTTTAATATTTTATGTAATAAATTAAATGATTTGATGGAGAAAATAGAGAATGATATTATGTTTCTAGGTTATAAGTTATTTAAATAACCAATATCAAACAAGGTATTACTAGTATTTAATTAAAATGCATTTTAACTACTAATAACTATCAACTAAGACATTAAACTAACTAGCTAGTAAAATTCAATCCGAAGATAATGAAAAGGAAAAAGTAAAAGAAGAAAGAAAAGAAATAACAAAGGAGAAGAATGAGAAGGAAATTAGGGTTGTTGATCCTCAAACCCGCAAAACTAAAAAAGAGAAAAACATTAATAAAAGACCTAAAATCCTGAAAAATATTTCATTTTATCAGATCAATATAGGTTCATACAGAGGTAGGCTAAACAATGAGAGCAGATGTGCATCATCATCTGTTATAATTCAATCACCTTTTGTGAAGTATGAGAGAGAATTGGGACGTGAAAGAAATCAACATGACCTACAAGGCGATTATGAAAATAACAACAAAGATTGTGAACGTTAATTGTAATATTTATTTGTACTTATTGAGATATCTTGAATTAATAATGCAAGGAAAGAGATATTGAACAAAAGGAAAGTATATCTTTTTGGTGTGTAATCTTGATTTAAGAAAATAATATTTAACACAAAAAATGTGATCTTTTGTTATGGTAATATAACTAATAAAATATCGTGAAAATATTTTAGAGATAATTTGCCAAAATATTATTGTTGACCTAGTTAAAACTTATTTAAAGGTGCAGTCGGACACTTTAGAAAGCTGAAATCTTTGCCTTGAAAGCATCGTTTCCAGTCCCAGTTCTGCATCTATTAGGGTTTCAGGGGACCAAATGTTATATAAACTCTTGTCATAACCCTAGTCTGTACTATTGTAATATATATTCTGATCTCCTAATAAGATTCTTTATTTCTGGTGGTAGCCAAGTTTTATCTAGGTGAAACATGTTAAAATTTGTGTCGTTCTTTATTTCTTACGTCATCTAACACATTCTATTACAACAAACTAGTATAAGAACTTCAAGTTATTCGATTGTTTGTTCTTTCAATTGAGACGCTAGTATTAAGAATCAAGACGGCAAGTTCAGGAGGAGAAGGCAATGAGCAAATCAAGATGCGGGCTCTACTGAAACAACATGGCTTTTGGGGGGCGCTGAAGTTGTCGACATGAGCATAATTAACCGTTGAGATTTCCATTCTAAAGGAGAAGATAATGTGGCATATAAAGATGTGAGCTCTACTAAAATGACAAGGCTTATGGGGTTGCTGAAGTTATCGGTAGGAGTATACCAACTGTTGAGATTTTCATTCTAGAGAAGAATATGATGTGGCAGATCAAGATGCGGCTCTACTAAAATGACAGGGCTTATGGGGTTGTTGAAGTTATTGGTAGGAGCAGAACAACTATTGAGATTTTCTTTATGGGGGAGAAGATAATGTGACATATCAAGATGCAGACTCTACTAAAATGACAAAGCTTATGGGGTTGCTGAAGTTATCGGTAGGAGCGGAACAACCATTAAGATTGTCATTCTAGATGAGAAGATAATGCAACATATCAAGATGCGGGTTCTACTAAAACGACAAGGCTTATGGGGTTGCTGAAGTTATCGGTATGAACAGAACAACCATTAAGATTCTCATTGTAGAGGAGTTGAATATGTGAGAACCATTCACATAAGAAAATCAAAGAAACCGCAGCCAAATCCGTTGAGATGATTGAGTCGACAAACAAGGAGCTCAAATCCGCAGATGACCGGATCACGTCCGTTGAAAGGAATTACGGAAACACAGATCAATTGTACGGCGGTCACCTTGACCGAACCAAGGCATTGAAGGAGATAACTCCGAAGCTGGTGACCGACCTCGCTTCGGTCAGCCAAAGGGTCGCTATGATGGAACGGTCTCAAGAAACAACCGATCAAAGGTTGACGAAGGTCGATGAGGACCTGGCTCGATCCGGTGCCCAAGCCGGCTCTACACTTGAGAGGGTAATGACCCTTGAAGAAAAGAATGTCAAGCTTGAAGCCGATCTCAAAGCGGTCACTGAACAGGTGGCGGAGTTAATAGCGGCTAAGCTGGCTGCCGACAAGGCACTTGAGGAAGCGAATGCCAACGCGGCCCAAAAGATCCAAGATGCCCTGAATGAGCAGACTCGGATACAGAAGGAAACGATAGCGGCAGATGCGAACCTGGTCCAACAGGAAACATATAATAAGTTCTCCGCGGCTCACAAGAAGTCCAAGGCGGTTGCTCCCTCTTCCGCTCCGGTTACACGAAAGAGGAAGGCTGCTGAGAAAAGGGCGGCAATCACAACATTGTTGGACGGAGTTACTGACTCAGTCATCGAACCTCAATTCAACCCGGTTTTGCAAGCCGAAGAAGATTTCGAGGAAGAGGTCGAGCCACAGCTCAGAAGACATCGGGGTTTGGATGCGGTTCCAATTAGATCGTTCTGTCAACCGATCTCTCCTCTCACCGGCACCTCAGGCGGTCGAGGATCCTCATCCACGCCGGTTCAAGCTGTCAAGGGAAAGGCCACCGATGAACAGCTGGAAAAATTCCTGCCGCCTAGATCGAAGAAATAGGGGCTTCATTTACCTTCCTTACTTTTGTTTATTTAGGTTTTATATATATAGTATTTTTGCCTTAGCATATTTCTTATATATATCAAGTAATTTTTGGAAACCGGCCTACGTTTACATTTTTACAAAGTTTTGAATATTTTAAATAAAATAATTAAAAAGGGAGAAATTGATAAGATAAAATATAAAAAATTTTAAAATTTTTGTCAATATTTTCCGAAATTTTTCGAAAAATTGTTCCAAGTCAGTTCCAAAAATCCGGCTAAATAAACTCTTAAAAACAAAACCGGCCTACATTTGCATTCTTACATGATTTTGAATATTTTAAATAAAATAATCAAAAAGGGAGAAATTGTTAGATAAAATTAGATCGGTTAAATAAAACTTAACAAAAACAAATCTCTTGTGCAGGAATAGGTAAAGAATTCAACCGGTTAAGAAACTCAACCGGTCAAGCAATCAAACCGACCAAAAACCTGACCGAACAAGAAAGACAAGATCGGTCAAATCAGAAGGCCAAAATCATTGAACAGTCGGTCAATCAGAAACTACGGAAAAACCGGAAGTCATCCGGTTTACATAAACAACCGACTAGTACAAATAGATACTTCGACTATCTGTTGAGGATGATACCGAAGGAACAGACTTAGTATTGCCATATTCATACAAGTCTGAGGACAGTCTGCAGGCTGCAGAAGACCGTCCTACAAGATCTTTCCACTCCATGATAAATCAGAAAGGCAATCTTCCAGGTATAGACAACTGTCCAACCGACAGTTTCCATATTAAGTAAAAGACAAACCTAGCCGGTTTGACCTACACACTGGAAGACTAGACCGCCAGGTCTGAAGAGTTGACCGCCAGGTCTGAATCACTGAACCTCTGCTCAACCAATCAGATTCAAGGAAATAAAATGTGACCGTTGGCACATTTCACCTATAAAAGAAGTAGCTGAAGAGGAATAAATGCGGTTACAAGTTCTGAGAAGTTCCTACAACCTAAGTCAAAAACTGTGTTTCATCTCTCTAAGATTAAGAGATCAAGTGTGTATTTACAATTTCGGTTAAAATTGTACAGGTGTTATCGAGTAGAAAATAAGTCTCGATCGGATTGTGTTTGTGTATTCCTTAGTGAATATCCTTCTCGCAGTTTCGAGAGGAATGAGTGACATATGAGTTTCATCTCCGAACATCCATAAAAACCTGTCTTGTTATTTACTTTCTCACCGGCTTTACATTTTAACCGATCTGCACTAACCTACTAATACCGCTCCAACCAATTCAACATCACTTAAACCGAATTACTAAGCTGCAAAACCGACCCAGCAATCTTCAAACATATCTTATTCAAATTCGGTTCTGCCTATCTTGTGTGTGTGCTGCTTCAACCTGAAACAAACCACTTCCGCGCTTGAACTCGGTTCAAGGGTTTGTGACAGTTTGTGTAGTATTGAAACTCCGGTGTTAATCTCTAACCGGATTAATCACCACCCGTTGAGTGAAACGCGATAACCGGCCAGACCCCGGTTCCCCAACCGCGACCTAGATCCTAACAATAAATGAATTATTTTTATCCAAATATGTATGAAGCGGAAAACAATATTAGCATTCATACATTAAGGAAATATTTCATTATTATATTCTAACCTTTGGTGATAACATTAACATCATTTTTTGTACGGTCTTCATTTTCTTCGAAATTTAAACACTGACAACTCGTAGATTCACCTTTCTTTATATTACTACAATCCTAAAAAACTATCATATAAACTAGACTTCTAAACACAAGTTACCATATACTTATATACTTATAAATATATATATATATATATAAGTATAAAAAGGAAAACAAACTCTTAAGATTTTACTGTATTTTGATCAAGTTGTGGCAAAAACATATACCTAAACAGGCCAATAAATGATTGAAATTTTTTGAAAAGCTATGTGGGCTTCTGTAATTTTTACAAGCAGACTAATAATATCTATAACATCTTCATCAAATTTTGTAAAGAGATAAACTCTAATTTTTTTAACCGAATAAACTCTAACTTTTTTTGAAAAAAATGATTTACCTTAGGCTTACATTGATATGAAAAACTTGAGCTCTACTTGAAATTTTGGTTATCTGATCTTGGGATCCTTGCTGCCCTATGTTATTCGGTTGCTGGATCAAAAATAGAGAGATGGAAATGATGAAATAAAAGCATTGCTTATTTGATTTTGGGATCCTTGTTGCCGTGATTAATCAGTTTCTGGATTTTTTGGATCAAAGAGAGAGGAGAGAGTGACTATAATGGGTAACTGTGAAATGAAGTATCTTTTAAAAGGGTAAAATGTTAAACGAAGTTAAAATTTAATGTTAAATAAATAATATAAATACTACATTGTTTTATTTATCTGGTAAAGGTTGGAATATTTCTTGAATAGAGGATCTGAGCCTCCTTTATTCTCTCCTCTAAATTCTCTCCCCTATCACTCCTCTTATAAATTATTATTATTATTATTAAATTTCATAAATATAAAATAAAATAATTAAATAGATGATAATTATAGTATTTATATTAATAAAATTATTTATGAAATAAGTTAGATTATATGGTAAATTTTGAGATAAAAATATAATTTTATCTCAATAAATCTGGAAATTTGATGAAATGGCCTCCATAATAGCCTTAATTCCAAAAAAGGCCCGCGCCTGATAATGTTTGCAAAATGGACCTTTTTGCCCTACGAAAAGTCTGTAATACCCCTCGCGTGCCTAATTTTTCGCTCATTTACGAGAATTGCCTTTCACACATTTTTATCTAAAAAGCGTGAGTTCATAAACACATTTTAGATGAAATGCGTGAATGACATTTCCTGTAAATGGAAGGTCAAGAAATTCCATTCACGCATTTTCATCTAAAACGCGTTTATGAACTCACACTTTTAGATGAAATGTGTGAATGGCATTTCTCGTCTTTCATCGTATATATAATTTTTTTTGCCCTAATTTAAAAAAAAACATTCACGAATATCTATCGACTCTCTCCCACCCCTACTTCCAAAACTTCGTCTTTACAACTATCGACTTTCCATTCCAACTTCGTTCAACATCATCGATTGATGCTTATGGGATTGGTCCTTCCGTTCGTGTCTTCGTTCGTTTACAGGTCAGTTTAGGCTTTAAGGATTGAGTTTAGGGTTGTGTAATGTTATTATTCAGTATGGCTTATATGTATAACTCATTGATGATTATATATTGATGGATTATCCTTAGTTTTAGGATATTTGTAGATTTTAGGGTTTATCTGTTTATATTGATGGTATAGGGTATATGTGTCTTAACATTGTATATTCACGAGCATTGTATATTATATTATGATGTTTATTAGCTTATACAATGTTGTATATTCACGAACTTGGTATATTCTGATGTTGCTTATCTTTTCCAATGTTTGGTAACTTACGGTTATTGTATATTCTCAGCTCCGTCCCTTCGTTCAAGTTCAATAGTTGAAGACCCACGACTCTTCGTTCTCAAATGGGTTCTCAAATGGGTACGTTTATTTTATGTGAACCAATAACAGAACATTACAATACGCGTATAATCGTTGAAATATTTTCAATTGCATCTCAAGTACTTCTTTACCTTGTTGGAGGGTGGAAAGTTACGGATTGCATAACTCATTTTGTTCCAAAGTCAACTAGAGGTTTGAATGTTCCCCTAAATTCTACCTATGCTGAATTAGTTGATATGATATATTCTACTACTAATGTTGATAAATCTAGATATGATTTATTTCTTCAAACCAAGTATAATACTCCGGTATGGATGACAAATTTTCCTATATAATTGATATCAAACAAGATATGGATGTGAACTTCTTTTTAGTTGAAACCTCGATATCACTCCACCATCGCATTGCACTGTGTGTATCTTTAGTAGAGAAATCACTACTTAGAAACCCAAAAAACCCAACTCAAGAAAGTGTAGTGGTTCTAGCAATTGATGTTCCTGACGTATTCCCGAAGTTTCAGCAACAGGAGGTTGTGTTTGAAACTCAAAATAACATAAAAGAAGACTCATGTTTGCGTCTGAATGAGAGGGTTGATAATTGGGTTCCTAGTACACAAACAAAAATGATTGAGTTCCTAGTACACAACCAAACTGCAGTGATTGGGTTCTTAGTACACAACCAAACAATGCTTGGGTTTCTAGTACACAACCAAACAATGTTGTTGCTCATACCCAACCAAGCTGCAGTGATTGGGTTGCTAGTAACATACCAAGTAGTGAAAATCCTATACATGAGGTATTAACTTGCAAAATTGGATTGGAAGTCAGTTTGTTGTTTGAGAATAAAAAAGAACTTCAACTGAGGTTACATAAATATGCGATGGCTAATCATTTTGAATGCAAAGTGGAGAAGTCAAAAAAAGAACTTTGGTGTGTGAAATGTTTGGATAAGAATTGCAAGTGGAGATTGCGTGTTGTGAAAGGAAAATCCTCGGAGATGTTTGAGATTCGTAAATTTGTAAAAGATCATACATGTTCAATTGTGACGAGGCTGGAGAATCAAAGGCAAGCACCAGCATGGGTTTTGGGGGAATGCATGAAGAGCAAGTACATGGACCATCACCATGACTACATGCCCAAGAAAATAATGGAAGACATACAAAGAACTTATGGAATAAAGATGTCTTATAATAAGGCTTGGAGGTCTAGAGAAAAGGCCCTAATGGCGGTACGAGGAACTGTAGAAGATTCCTATGGTAAATTGCCATCATACATGTACATGTTGGAGAAGAATAATTCGGGTACCATAACAGACATCCAGACGGATAAGCATGGCCATTTCAGGTATATGTTCATGTCCCTAGGCCTCTCAATTGGGGGTTTCAAAAACTGTTGTTGTCCGGTATTGTGCGTCGATGTCAGTTTTCTTAAGCACAATGTTAGAGGTCAATTATTGGTGGAGATAAATTAAATGCGAATAAACAACTCTATCATGTTGTATTCGGCGTTGTTGATTTATAGAATAACAACTCCTGAACTTATTTCATCCAAAAACTTAGAGATGCAATTGGATTAGTTGATGATATCGTCTTCATATCCGATAGACACCCAAGCATCTCCAATGCATTGTGCTCAGTTTTTCCAGAAGCATATCACGGTGCATGTACATACCACATCAAGATAAATATTATGGCCAAATTTAAAACCAATCACTACCACTCAGAGTTTGATTTAGTTTCTCGTGCATACAAAATCTTGCAGTTTAATCGGCATTTTGACAAGATCAATGTTAAGGATCCTCGTATTTCCATGTATTTGGTAGATATTGGGTTGGAGAGATGGAGTCGTGCATTTTTCTCTAGTAAAAGATACAATCAAATGACAAAAATTACGCCAAAAGCTTTAATAGTTAAAGTAGGGAAGCTAGAAAGTATCTCATAACAACCTTAGCTGATTATTTAAGATTCACAATACAAGAATGGTTTAATAATAGAAGAGAAAAAGTGTCAAATCATAAGGAATGTTTATCTCATTATTATGAAAAGTTCTTACGTAATCAAGTTAAGATGGCCAGATTATATAATGTCCATCCACTTAACCGATTCGAGTTTTATGTGCATGATGGTGAATCTCATTTTAAAGTTAACTTGAAAAGATTGAGTTGTAGTTGTAGGGTATTTGATGTATATGGTCTTCCTTGTACTCATGCCCTGGCTGTTGTCCGTACTCATAAATTGGATGCCTATGAGTTCTTCTCAAGGTAAAGATTTGCTCTTGAATCTATCTAACTAACTAACTAACCAATTTCTCACATGTTCAATTGTTATCGTTTTCAGGTATTACTCAACTCAATCGTGGATCAATGCATATGCGGAGACATGCTATCTAGTTTGTCATTAAGACTCTTGGGATATTCCAGAAAATATCAAGCAACGAGTGTGCCTTAAACCACTTGTTAAGGTTAAGAAAGCGCGGCCACAAACAAAGTGTATGTCATCCCAAGGTGAGATTCATAAGGTACCGAGAAGATGTAGCTAATGTGGTGGTTAAGGTCATAATAGGGCAACATGCAAATCAATGATGCCTGAACTCTCTACTACAAGAGCTGCAAGAGCATCATCTCAGTAGCCATCATCTCAGCAACCATCATCTATTGCTTGAACAAATGTTGGTTTTATCTTATGAATATTGTATCAATTATTGTTGGTTTTGTCTTATGAATATTGTCTATGGTTTTGATTACAGATGTTGGTTTTGATTATAGATTATTGGTGTTGATTAAGATTGTTGGCATATACATATTGTTGGTTTTGATCAACCATCATCTCTTGCTTGAATAAATGTTGGTTTTATCTTATGAATATTGTATCAATTATTGTTGGTTTTGTCTTATGAATATTGTCTATGGTTTTGATTATAGATGTTGGTTTTGAATTGTTGGTGTTGATTAAGATTGTTGGCATATACAGATTGTTGGTTTTGATCAACCATCATCATATCAGCAGTTGTTCTAAGTTTACTTCAATTTTGTCATGTGTAGGCTGTCTATTTTATGACTTTTGTTGTGTTGGTAAACAGTATAGTTGTTTCAGCTATAATTTCGTTATATAATTTCAAGTAAACAGAGAGAAGCCATATTACAATTCAGTATTACAATTCACACATTTTTTGACTCACGCATATTGAATATGCGTGAGTCATGTTGTAATATGCATGAGTAATAACTCACACATTATGTAATAGACTATATGCTCGAAACATACCAGATGCGAGAAACACCATTTGTGAGAAACACATCATATGCTCGAAATATACCATTTGCGATAAACACACCAGATGCGAGAAATATACCATTTGCGAGAAACACACTAGATGTGAGAAATATACCATTTGCGAGAAACACACAAAATGCGAAAAATACACTAATTGCGAGAAACACACCAAATGTGAGAACCACACCATAACTAATGATGATAAATAGTATTCTGTATTACACAACATGTTACAACAATAATCAACATATTACAATTCATGGTCTAAAATTTGATGGAACATCCTAACTGCCCACTTTTCTCTATAAAATTCATCTTATCTTAAATGCAATTTTCTAAACCAAGTTTAGCAGTCAGGTACTTTATATACATTAATACAAAAATGCCTCAGTCCCCACTTATTGTTGCTTTTGGTACTTTTGGATGTGGGATTCTACGAAATCTTAAAGTCTCCATTGTCATGTTAGGATACCTGGTCATTTGAACTTCAGGCAATGCTTTATGAATGAAGGGCGGCAACATTTGACACCATGGGTATCGCAATCATAAACATCAATTCTCCATTCTTTCATTTGTAGAACACATAGTGCCCAGTGCTTGAGGTCGAGGTTGAGGGGGAAGTAAATGTCATCAATAGTGCTCTAATTAAGCATATGTCTATCTTCTCCACCCTAGTAGTACAACTAAGGATTCATCAAAAGAATGGCCTTCTGGTATATCAGGATCAGCCGAATCAGCAACAAATTTGTCATAGTGTGATGTAAACAAAGGGATGAAATGACAATCTAAGATGGTGAAATCCGCTGCGTACGTCTTAGGGTAGGTGAATGCTCTTTCTCTTAATAGATCACATCCGGCATTCATCTCCATATCAAATAGCCATTTACGTGTACTCAGAATTGTATTGAAGAATGAATAGCCTACAATGCCAACATAGAGCTCCATCTTTTTACATTGACCTCTTTTCGCTAACTCTTTCATAAAAGTTGTCTTCAGTTTCGGATCAAACTTCGCCATAGGATCGACAATGATTGGATCTTCTTTCACCTTCTTTTTTGGACGAGGGACGGTGTAGGGACTAAGTAGAGCTTTCGACTTCAACCTCTTTCTCTTAAATTGGATGTGGGTTGCATCGTCCAATTCCACCACATCATCCTCCTCCTCCACCTTCTGCTTGTCCTTCTTCTGCACCTTGTCTTTCTTCTTCTCCACAAATAAATCATCATCCACCTTCTTCTGCACCGACTTCTTATTCTGCACCACCTCCTTATTCGGAACCTTGTCCACCTTCTTCTGCACCACCTTCTTATTCTGCACCACCTTCTTATGCACCACCTTCTTATTCGGCACCTTGTACACCTTCTCCACAAACAAATCATCGTCCATCATCTTCTGCACCACCTTCGTCTTCTGCACCTTCTTATTATGCACCTTCTTATTCTGCACCACCTTCTACTCCTCCACCTTCTCATCCTTCACAATCCCATCATTGTTCACAATCCCATCATCCTTCGTAAAAAAACAAAATGATTGAAACACACAAAATGCGAGAAATACACCATTTGCAATTGCGAGAAACACACCATACATACCTCAATATCCTCAATCTTCTTCTCCACAATCCCATTATTGGATTTCTCATCAAGCACATCAGCTTTCTTCACAATCCCATCATTGTTCTTATCCTCCACTAGCCCATCCTACAAAAAAATTATTGAATTAGACCATATGCGAGAAATATACCAATTGCGAGAAACACACCATATGCTCGAAATACACCATACATACCTCAATATCCTCCACCTTCTCCTTTACAATCCCATCATTGGATTTCTCATCAAGCACGTCATCTTCCTCAACAATCCCATCATTGTTCTTCTCCTCCACAATCCCATAAGTGTTCTTCTCCACAATCTCATCTGTGGATTTCTTCTCCACTATCCCATCTTACAAAAAAATGATTGAATTAGTCCAAATGCTCGAAACACACCATATGCTCGAAACACACCATACATACCTCAATATCCTCAATCTTGTTCTCCATAATCCCATCATTGGATTTCTCCTCCACTAGCCCATCCTACAAAAAACAAAATCATTAAATTAGACCATTTGCGAGAAACACACCAATTACGAGAAACACATCATATGCGAGAAATATACCATATGCGAGAAAAACACCATACATACCTCAATATCATCAATCTTCTTCTCCACAATCCCATCATCGGATTTCTCATCAAGCGCATCAGCTTCCAACACAGGCCCATCATTGTTCTTCTCTATCCCATCCTACAAAAACAAAATGATTGAATTAAACCATTTGCGAGAAATACAACAATTGCGAGAAACATACCATACATACCTCAATATCATCAATCTTCTTCTCCACAATCCCATCATTGGATTTCACATCAAGCACATCAGCTTCCAACACAAGCCCATCATTGTTCTTCTATATCCCATCCTACAAAAACAAAATGATTGAATTAGACTATTTGCGAGAAACACAACAATTGCGAGAAACATACCATACAAACCTCAATATCATCAATCTTCTTCTCCACAATCCCATCATTAGATTTCTCACCGAGCAAATCAGCTTCCAACACAAGCCCATCATTGTTCTTCTCTATCCCATCCTACAAAAACAAAGTGATTGAATTAGACCATTTGCGAAAAACACAACAATTGCGAGAAACACACCATACATATCTCAATATCATCAATTTTCTTCTCCACAATCCCATCATTGGATTTCTCATCAAGCACATCAGCTTTCAACACAAGCCCATTATTGTTCTTCTTTATCCCATCCTACAAAAACAAAATGATTGAATTAGACCATTTGCAAGAAACACAACAATTGCGAGAAACACACCATACATACCTCAATATCATCAATCTTCTTCTCCACAATCTTATCATTCACCAAATCATCCTCCACCACATCGTCGTTATTCTTCTCCTCCATATGCCCATCCTACAAAAAAACAAAATGCTTTAATTAGACCATATACTCGAAATACACCATATGCTCGAAATACACCATATGCTCGAAATACACCAAATGCTAGAATTAGACCATACCTCAATATTATCATCATTCAACAAATCATCAATGAACATATCCTCATTCTTCTTCTCCTCCATAAGCCCGTCATTATCTTTCCTCTCCACAAGTCCATCATTGTCTTTCTTCTTCATAAGCACATCATTATCATCATTCAACAAATCCTCAATCAACACCTTATCCAAATCTTCCTGATCTATCTCCTCCAAATCTTCCTTATCCTTGTCTTCCTCATTCACATTCTTTTTCTCCCCTAGTGTGGTTGATAATATGCCAAACTGTTGTTTTAGTTGGTTTAACATCTCTTTTATGAGATTTATTTCAGTTCTCATTTCAGTTTTTAGTTCATTTAGCTCCTTCGTAAGTTCATCCAATCTACATCTATCCTGGGGAGTTGTTGCTGTTAGAGTCATGAGAGAGGATTTATCATCTTTTCTACTCGTGGCGCTCTCAACAGAATAAGAGTTCATGGTGTTAGGGGTAGGGTTGCGGGTTCTTCTACTCGTGGAAGGTTTGGCTTTGGTAGGAGTAATTTTTCTTTTCTTCCTCATATTAGGTTTATGAGAAACTACATCTCCAATATCTCTAAATTTCCTCTTTCTATAATCAAGATAAAAAAAGACATCATAAACATTACCTCCCATATCATTAAAGTTCTTCCCAGTATATAAGATCTTCTCTTCTTTAGACAATTCCATCTTCTTGACAATCTTGCCTTGCAGGGCAGTGTGAATTTCAGAGGTGGTGCTCTTCCTCCTGGTTTTGTACTGTATTATCCTTGGGAAGACAGGCTCTTACGCTTGAAGCATCGTTTTACTTGCAAGTTTGGGGACAAACGTTTGGATAACCTCATAGGTCCACACTTGTAAGGCTAATGCGAACCCATATACGGTATAAGAAACATCGACATCCTTGTCTTTGTTCTTCTTCCCCATGGCTTTCTTCTTCTCTAGATATAGCAACTTTTAGCGATCAAGGTCCTTGGTCAAACCCTTTATGGTTGCTCTAAATGACACCTTTCCCCATGGAAAATTGAGGAAAGTGTCGATGTCCTCAACCATGATGAGGAGTTTAATATTTATTATCCTCTTTGGACCAAAGGCGAAGAGATATTGGGAAACCAGGTATACCAGCCCCCATTTTCATGCATCTTCCTTATTAGAGAAGGACACGAATTTTGAATGAAGGTCTGTTGTTCTAACAAGTTGATTACTTTTAAAATATTTAACAACCAAAGGTGGACATTCTTCAACCTGATTGAAAATGGTTTCCTCTATAGGGAATCTCCCAAAATTGAGGCCTGTGACCAATGCAAACTCCTTCATCCCGAAGCACAACTCTTTTCCATTTACGAGAAACTTCATCTCCATAGAATTTGTTAGGATCGGGGACGCCCTTGGAGGACCGGGGTTGTTTTTCCGGTTTCGGTTAAGGGTGGCCGCTTACAACACACACACAACTTGGTGATAGTCCGGTTAGAGACTAAAACCGTTCTCAGCACTGCACAACCTGTCACAGACTCTTGAACCGGTGTTCAAGGGCGGAAGTGTCTGTTTCAGGTTGAAGCAACGTTTGCGACTTTAGATGATGTTTAAGAAGGAGGATGTTTAACGAGAGTGAGTGACCGGTTTTGGAAGTAGAATTGGTTTGCGGTTTACGGCAAGACAGCGGGAAGTGAAAGCGAAATGAAAGAACACAAGACAAGGAAATTTGTTTATGGATGTTCGGAGCAAACCCTCCTACGTCACCCCTTCTTCTCAGGTTATGAGAAGGATCTCCACTAACTCTTTAGAGTTACAATTTACACTTCCGGTCGAGCCCAACTTCGCTACTCGCCGGTTACACCAAACTCACACTTTGATGTAATATAACAACTCAACACAATATCACACAATTGACTTCCGGTTTTAGGCAAACCGACTTTAGAATATAGAACTTTATCTCTCTAGAATTTAATGCTTTATGATGTTCACAACTACAAGTTCCGAACTGCTCGTATTCACAACTGCATTAAATGAAGACGTTTGATCTTCCTTTTATAGCTGAAAGTAGCTAACGGCTACTTTCTTCTCTCTCTTGCGGATTGGTTGATCATTAGCACGCCTATCTGCAGAAGGGTTGCTTGCACGCTTCAACTTTCTCAACACCTGGCATTCATGCAGGTGACTCTGAACGGATGATGACATAACCGGTTTTCAGATTGATACACGTGTTGAACATCCGCTTCCGGTCGTCAGCATCGGATCACCAAGGCATCATTGCTTTCCTCCCATGCTTCTGATCGGATCCGATCTTCTTTTATACTTTCGAGACACGTTTCCTCCGTCATAGTACGTCACTCTTGAGATTTGAATCTTCTGACTTTTGATCTGTACTTTCCGGTTTCTGTGTCCTTGTGCATTATGATCCGGTTGAAGTGTAGTCTTCTGTTCTTTGCTAACCGATTGCTTGAGAGAGTGAAGCCGGTTCCTGTGATCATTGATCTTGATCACTTGAAGCCGGTTTCTTTGAAGTGGTAGCGACCATTTTCTGAACACCTGATTTCCGGTTCCGGTTTGTTCAGTACCTGCACATGAAATTTAACTTCTGTTTAGTTTGTCTGGCCGGTTCCAAAAATTAACTTACTTAATTTTTCTATCAATTTCTCCCTTTTTGATTATTTAGAATAAATATTAAAATATTAATGTATGGCCGGTTTTAAGAAAATTAACTTACTTAATTTTTCTATCAATTTCTCCCTTTTTGATTATTTAGAATAAATATTCAAAAATTGTAATGTATGGCCGGTTTTAAAGATTTTGTTTTGAAAGAAACGTGTTTGAAAAACATGTGTTTGATTTTTGATAAGTGTATGTTTTGAGAAACATAGAAAGTATGTTTGAGAAATGTAAACGTTAGCAAAAGTAACCAAGTTCTGAAGCATATCAAAAACATAATTGTTCAAAATAATTATGGAAATATAGTTTAAGGCTTGGATGATCCCCCCTTGTCTTGCTCCTTTTCCAGTTCTTTGTCCAGACGTTTTCTTGCTTCTTCTATTCGTGCTCTGTGCTCTCTAGCACGTCTGTCAGCATCTATCACCACACCGGCCCACACACTTGAATGGCCAGGAACCTTTTTCCTGAGGTTGAAGTTGGCACAAGATGGTTTTGGCGGTGGATGTGGTGGAACGGTCAAAGGTCTGAGGCTTGGAGTTGCTGCAGGTTCTCCGGTTGTCCTTCTTCTCCGTCTGTTGAGTTCCTCCGGGTCTTCTTCTTCTTCTTCATCAAGCGGTTCCGCATTCAACGCAACCGGTTCGGCTGTCTTCAGTTCTGCCCGCTTTATCACGTCTTTAATGGCACTCTGTTTCTTCTTGTTCTTGTTCCTTGTGCTCATGGAGTGAGATGATTGACCCTGTGCCGATTCCTGAGCGTTTGCCTGCTCCTCTTCATTACATTGTTGGGCAAGCTCATGATCCTTATCTTCAAGTTCCTTCTGTAGCCGTTCTCTTTCAATCTCTTCTTCTTGCAGCTTCCGTGCGGTTTCAGCATCTTTTTCGATTTGAGTTTGGGTTGAACCGACTTGAGCTTTTGACATTTCACTGATCTGGATTGCCATTGCTTGCAGCATGTCCAAAAGTGGAGCGGTTGCAGCGTTGACAGACTCGGTAATCATAGCTTGAACTGTTGACTGCATTGATCTATCCATCATGGTTTGTAGAGAGTTGACCATTTTATCTTCAGCCGCTGAGATCCTTTCTTCGGTTACTGATTTAAAGTTCCCAAGGCATGAGTCAGCTGTTTCTACCACTGCTTGCTTGATCTGCTCGATGTCCAGAGCCTTAGCCGGTTGATAGGCTTCTTGTTCCCGGTTTTCAGAAGCGTCGGATGTTTCACCAGTTATAAAGAAAGGCTTACTCTGAAATAACTCAGGATTGTTGAATTGTCGTTGGCAAGTATCCCACCATTTCTTGTCAAGACGTTCGAAGCTTCGCACAAGTCGTTCACGTACTTCAATAAATCGCTCTGCCATCTTCATTTCAATCGGTTCCAGGTCTTTTCCTTGAGTTTCTTGAAAGGCATTCTCAACTGCCTGTAACCGCACATTTTCAAGAATTACCGGGGCTTTGGAAAACGCCGGTTGGATCAATTGGGTGTTAGCTAACTCGAGTGCCCTTTCTTCTAGCTGGATGAGAGCGTCCCACTGCTTGTTTCCTCTGAAACCTGGAAGCATGTCGGATAATTTGGTCTCACTTCGGAGCTTCACCCACCGGATATATGGAGCCAGCGCTTCACTTGCACCTTTATTCATATCTTGAATAAATTCATCAAACAGCTCATTTTCTTGCTCTAAGGTGTAAGGATAATCTTCTTCAGTTGCGGCTTCAGTCTGAGGGTCAATCTGCAATGTGCCCGTTCCGGTTTCAGGTGTTTCTTCAAGAAGAATGCCTTTGCCTTTATCTACTCGAGAGGGACCTCCTTGAGCTATCTTGCCTCTTGCGGAACCGGAAGGTTCCCTTTCCTCAATGTTTCCCTCCTGAGCCGGAGGTGCGGTTTCTGTTGACTTGGTCGTCTCATCGACCGGTTGGACTTCTGGTTGATCAGGCATTTCAACCTAATTTTCTGGCTTTCGACGACTAGAGACGTCGTCTTCTTCGGTTTCTCTTGTGATCTCTTGGACCACATTCTGAATGGCTTCTGAAGTATTCAAGCCCACTTCGGCTAATACTTCATCGGCTTGCTTGCTTGGGGACTTGGAGGTCGCAGAGTCAACATTTCTCTCTGCCTCCTCCTTAGAGTTTGATTTGTTCTCCTTGCTCCCCGAAGATTCGGTTTGCTTTGGAGAATCGGATGGGATGGGAGTTGGAACAACGGTGTTGATTGGAATGGGCTGGAAGACATCTGCGGTTCTTTCAGGTGGGTTGTCCGAGGAGAGCGTTTTCTCGGAGTCCGCCGGTTTCTTTGCACTTTTCTTCGCTGAGACCTTCTTCCTTCTTTTCGGTTCTGGTTGAGCTTCTGCCTCAACCGCTTTTCTGGACGGCTTCTTTTGACGTTTTTCTTCTTCAGCTGGAACCGATGAGCTGGCTCCCTTAGATGACTTGGTTTTTGAGGTTTTAGGTTTTATTGTCTTCTCCGGTTTTTCAGCCACTGACTCAGAGTCAAGAATGTTGGAAATCGGAAACGGTACGCCTTCACCTAGTTCCACATTAAGGAACTCAAGGATCTTAACTATTTGCATAGCATAGGCCTGCACCCGGCCTTCTTTCTTGATTATCATTTGACATAATTCTTCGTATAACACGTATCCCCAGTCCACCTTATCGCTGCGGACAATTGCTAACAGCATTCTCAGCTTAAGCTTTGTGAGGTTATCGAAATTACCTCCCCTTCCTTGGAGCGATCTGGAGATGACGGTTACCAGCCATTTGTATTCCGGTTTCAGCTTGATTTTCCGGCTATTGTGGAGCACCAGATCCTGACCTGAAAGGGATACAACCAACCGGGCAGCATTTGATTCTGCGCTGGTTAGGTCGAATTTTAGGTCCGAGCCGGTGTTAGGCAGACCGAGAGCCTCCGCAAAAATTTCTTCAGTTATAAGAACCGCCTTCCCGTTGACAGTAGCCGATACTTTTCTTTTCAACAGTGTCGCCGTCGCCAAGAACTCCGTCACCGCCGCCGGGTATACGGTGAACGGACCAGAAAGAAACTTCTCCAACCCAGAATCTCGAAGAAGTTGAAGAACGGCCTTGTTCTTGTCTTCAGCGTGCTCATCGATGTCTGCAAAATCTACCTGCAACATCCATTGAAACGGGGCTTTGCCTAGATCCATTGTAGTTTTGAGAAAGAAAGATGAAGATTGATGATGATCGGAGAGAGAGATCTTTGAGTTTCTGGAAATTTTTAGAGAGAGAAAACGCGTGTGTTGAATGAGTTGATTTGTCTTTATATAGATGGCGGTTCCAGGCAGTTTTGAAGATGAACCGTCATTTTAGTGTTTTTGGCGCCAATTTTCCCTCCAAAAGTTACTGCCGTAACTTTCGGCGGTAAAGGCTGATTTTGATGGGCGGTAAATTTTGAAAGGTAAAACCATGGGCGGTTAAAGTTTTTCAGATTTTCATTTTTGCCTGAAGTTCCGGTTTCTGTTGATACTTTGTTAACCGGAAGCTAGTTAAGTTAACTTTAATTTTGAGTATGAGTTTGAGAGACCGGAATGAAATAATGGTGTTGAAAAATCGAAAACTAAAATATTTCATTAATGTAGGAGAGGAGAGACATATGAGCGGTTCTGGTCGTACAACAAAATGACCAGAAACCGGAAAATAGAATAAAGAAAGAGGTTTATTCGGTGAACCATCCTCCCTCCAGCCTTCTTTCGTACCACTTGTCGATGGTGTTCTGAGGAGACCGTTCCTTGATCCTACAGATACACTTATAGATCATGTCTATAGTGATGGTGTTGAAAGATCCAACCGGAACACCTTTTCCAAGGTTGCGACGTTTGGACATGAGGAACCGGGTGATCTGAGGGGCGTAGCTGATCTTTCCCCTCTTACCGGTCATAAGCAGCTTCAGCTTATTGAATAGATAGGATGACCAGTTGATATCGGTTTCTCGGATGATGGCTATCATAATGTCGAATGCCTCCCGGCTGTAGTTTTGGTTGGGCATTCGGCCTATGATAGACCGTTGGACCAAGTCTTGAAAGACTTGATAATGGGGAGCGAGGTCTTCTTTCTTCCCGAAGTCCTTAACAGGAGTGTAGGAGGAAGAGAAGATTTTGAAGAAGATTTCCTTAGCCGGTAGATGCGGCGTCGGAAAGTCGGAGAAACCTTCCGTTGGAAGGTGAAAGAATGTGGCGAATTCCTCCTCAGAAAACTGGAGGAATTGGCCATCGATGATGGTGCGAATGCTGCCATCATCCAGAACGTGACCGTTGTTGAAGAATTCGCACACCTCATCCACGAGAATGAGGTCCGAACCCTTAAGGAAACCTTTCAGGCCAGAAGCTATGATGTGTTCAAAGATGCATTCATAGTAAGAACTGTGCTTGATGTCCTCAAAGTCGATGATCAGAGTGTTTCTAATTTCAGTAGACATGATGAAGAGGGAGTGAGGAAGACTTAGGAGAGTTCTTAAGCTTTTGAATTCTTAGAGAGAGGAATGCTTGAAGGCGTGAGTTGAAAATGGAGGTTGAACCCCTTTTATAGCCTGGAGTGAATGAGGGCATTTAATGCTGAGATTTGAAAATCTAGCCGTTTATGCTTAGGTATTAATGATTTTGTGGTTTTCCAAGGGAATAAAAGCAAGTCTTGTCAAATCAAGTCAGGCATGCTTTTGAAGTTTATATTTTCAAGGATATAATGATATATTTTTGATACGACGCATTGAATGTTGTAGTTTTTGACTTGGAAAA
Source organism: Impatiens glandulifera (assembly GCF_907164915.1). Classification (NCBI taxonomy): domain Eukaryota; kingdom Viridiplantae; phylum Streptophyta; class Magnoliopsida; order Ericales; family Balsaminaceae; genus Impatiens; species Impatiens glandulifera. The sequence goes on from NW_025919402.1 coordinate 36,006, forward strand.
GGAATGAAATCTTTTTCATTAATTGAAGTACAAAAACCGGTAGTACATCAAAAGTACCGGTTTTGTAAGGAAAAGGAAAGAAGAAACGGAAGACAGGTTTAGATATTTGACGATTCAGCTGTTTGAGCGGTTGAAGCCTCAGCCGCTTGAATCTTTCTAGCTTTAACCGCTTCCCACCGGTCGATCATCTCCTGTACTCGTTCTTTGGTGAGCACGTGCCTTGGATGCAGAGTGACGAACGCTCCAGAATGGATCTCCAGACTTGCGCAGAAACCACTCAGCTGAGGGGCGTATCCGGTTTTGTTGGAGAGGATCATCCTCTTCAGGTTGCTGAAGATGATCCAGGACCAGTTGACCGGTGTCCCAACCGTTACCGCTATCATCATTTCGAAGACCCTCTGAGTGTAGTAGTAACTTTTCTCTCTGCATAACACAGATTTTCCCAGAATCTCGCAGAGAATCTGGTACTTATGAGAAAGTTTACTCTTAGCACCCCAGGGCTTAACCGGGATGTTAGATCCAGAAAACCGGCGACACATCTCTTCCATTGTCACCGATGAATAGGTTAGGTCGGTTACCCCTTCATTGGGTAAACCGCAGTATACAGCGAAATCCGTCTCGCTGAAAAGGAATTTTTGCCCGTAAACCTGTGCGACGAGTATCTCTCGATGCACCTCTTTTACGGTTTCGAACAGTTCTTCGACTACAAGATAGTCGATGATGAACCTGTTCTCAAGGAAGCTTCTTAGCCCGCTCCTTTCGATGGCTAAGAACATTTCCCTGACTTCATGATCCTCATACTGGTAGATTGATTCAAAATCTGCCAGTAAGATCTTCTTGGCTAAAGGGTTGGAGTTCATGTTTGTTTTGAGAGAGAAAAGATGGTTTTATCTCAAGGATGATTCTTGTGAATAGTGAACTTGTGATGTTTTGACAAAGATTAAGCATGGTTTATATAGCCCGTGGATTCGGCTTGGTATTAAATGAAGTTAAGCATGCCTGATGATGTCATCAGCTATTAAATAGACTTAACTTGTTGAAGTAACTAATGGTTATTTCCAAGGTAAATCTAATAATTACTAAGATAGCAATGATGAAAAATATCTATTGACAAGATGTAAGTTTCCCTCTCTTGATGATGGACACATGTCGTCATCTCGATTGTGGTAAACTTGTTTTTAATTAATCACAGGCTTCATTTATCGAATCATGCACGAAAACTCGGTCAGTCATTTCATGTTAACCGGAAAAATTCATTTCATCAGATCAGAGTGCATACGTACTGAGCGGTTTTCCATGACCGGTTTTAGTAGGATATTTCCGTTTTATGAAGAAAAGTTGATTAATATCAACAATTGTTCAACTTTGGATTTATCTTATCCATTTCAACCTGGTTATTTCAACCGTTAAGTAAACATACATTTGATTTGAAATAATGAAGTAGTCGGGCATAACCGGAGACTTCCTCCCGGTTAGCATGTTTGATTTTATTAATGGCCTATTTGAATATGGTTTGAGAAACTTTAGTTTCTCCCTGAACACATATCCCGGTTTTGTATATAAGCATGCATCATGATTATATCAATTGATTAAGATTAGTAAGACCCAAAATATTACGAAAATGTGAAAACTTAGCTTCCTGTAGCGGTTTCGTGAAGATGTCCGCTACTTGTTGCTCGGTTGACACATATTCCAGCCGGATGTGTTTCTCCTGAACATGCTCCCGGATGAAATGATGTCGAATGTCGATATGCTTCGTTCTTGAGTGTAACACCGGATTGTATGTGATTGCTATGGCGCTGGTGTTGTCACAAAAGATAGGAGACTCCTTTGCTTCTATTCCGAAGTCCCTGAGTTGCTGTTGAATCCAGAGAAGTTGTGCACAGCAGCTTCCAGCCGCTAAGTACTCCGCCTCTGCGGTTGACGTTGCAACGGACGTTTGTTTCTTGCTGCTCCAGGTAACTAGCCGGTCACCCAGAAACTGGCAGGTTCCACTAGTACTCTTTCTGTCGATTTTGCATCCCGCGTAATCGGCATCGGAGTAACTTATTAGATTGAAGCTCGAGTCTTTTGGATACCAGAGTCCCACTTCTTGAGTTCCCTTCAGATATTTTAAGATTCTCTTAGCCGCCGTATAATGAGATTGCTTTGGATTTGCCTGGAACCTCCCGCATACTCCAACCGCAAACAGAATATCAGGTCGGCTAGCTGTGAGATATAACAGCGAACCGATCATTCCTCGATATGCTGTGATGTCAACGGCTTGACCGTTTTCATCTTTGTCCAGCTTCACGGAAGGACTCATTGGCGTAGCCGCTTCGGCACATGTATCCATCCCAAATTTCTTCAGCAGTTCGGTTGTATATTTCGGTTGACTAATAAAGATTCCGGCTTCCATCTGCTTAACCTGAAGTCCTAGAAAGAAACTCATTTCCCCCATCATACTCATTTGAAATCTATCAGTCATCATTTTCGAAAATTTGTCACATAGCTTTGGATCGGTTGACCCGAATATGATGTCATCAACATAAATCTGAACAAGTAAAATTTGCTCCTTTCTTTCAAATTTAAATAAGGTTTTATCTACTGAACCGATTGTAAATTTGTGATCAAAAAGAAATTGAGTCAAAGTATCGTACCAAGCTCTTGGTGCTTGTTTCAAACCGTAAAGGGCTTTATTCAGCCGGTAAACGTGATTTTCATGTTCTGAATTTTTGAAACCTGGAGGTTGATTAACATACACCTCTTCATTTACTTTACCATTTAGAAAAGCGCTTTTTACATCCATTTGATAAACTTTGAACTTTTTGAAAGCTGCATATGCTAAAAATATTCTAATGGCCTCAAGTCTAGCTACAGGTGCGAATGATTCTTCAAAATCAATGCCTTCTTCCTGCTTATAGCCTTGAGCCACTAACCGGGCTTTGTTCCTCGTAACTAAACCGTTTTCATCGAGTTTATTTCTGAATACCCATCGTGTGCCTATAACCGGTTTATTTTTCGGTCTAGGAACTAGATACCAGACTTTATTTCTCTCAAACTCGTTTAATTCCTCTTGCATTGCCAAGATCCAATCTGGATCTGACAGTGCTTCATCCACCTTTTTCGGCTCAATTTGTGATATGAAAGCAGAGTTTCCATAGTGATCCAAATTTTGTTGCCTAGTTCGGACGGGTGAGGATATGTTACCTATTACTAGTTCAAGAGGATGATTTTTGTTCCTTCTGAGGTTAATCCGAGACGTGTCTACCAAGCTTTCGGCTGGCTGATCAAGGTTAGACTGATCGGTAGGTTGAACAGAGTCAGACCGACCGATTTCTTCAGTAGAAACTGAAGCGTCAACTTTCTGCGGTAAGGCAGCTTGATCAGGTTGAATTTCAACATCAACCGCTTGGTCCTTGACAAAACGTCTAAAAACCGGAACCTCGTCTTCATCATCAGAATAGATATTGAAATTTTCCATTCTGTTGTGAAGGTCGAAGGGTAATGCAGTGTTTCGCTCAACCGATTCATCGAAAACAACGTGTGCGGTTTCTTCAACTGTTAAAGTCCTAGTATTATATACTCTGTAGGCTTTACTCACAGCTGAATATCCCAACATTATTCCCTCATCGGATTTAGCATCAAAAGCGGTCAAGTATTTCTTGCCGTTATTGTGAACAAAGCATTTACTACCAAAAATTCGAAAGTACCGTACATTTGGAATTTTATCAAAATAGATTTCAAAAGGAGTTTTTGAAAACCGTTTAGTTACTAGAGATCGATTTTGTGTATAACAAGCGGTGTTGATAGCTTCAGCCCAAAACTTTTGAGCGATACCCGAATCGGCTATCATTGACCTTGCGGCTTCCTTGAGAGTTCGGTTTCTTCTCTCAGCCAGGCCGTTTTGTTGAGGAGTTCTGGCACTAGACAACTCGTGCCTAATACCGGAATCATCAAGAAAAGTAGTTAAATTGCTATTAATAAACTCAGTTCCTCTATCACTTCTAATTTTGTTTACTCGAATAGATTTTTCATTTTGTATTCTCAAAATCAGTTTAATCAAGTTTGAAGCAGCTTGATTTTTAGAAGCTAGGAAAGTAACCCAGGTAAATTTAGAGTAATCGTCGATAACTACCATAGTATAGTGCATGCCTCCTAAACTAGTTACTCTAACCGGACCGAACAAGTCCATATGCAGCAGTTCTAAACATCTTTCAGATTGATAATTTCCTTTACTTTTAAAAGATGATTTCACTTGTTTTCCCATTTGACATGCAGCACATACTTTATCTTTTGAAAATTTAACATTTGGAAAACCGTGAACCAGTTCCTTGGAACAAATAAAGTTAATCGTTTTGAAATTCAAGTGATTTAGCCGTTTATGCCAAAGCCAGTTTGGATCATTTCCGGCTATCATACACACAGGTTTTTCGAAATCAGTTTTCCAGTTCACTTTATAAATATTTCCTATCCGGTTACCGGTTAACAAGGTTTCATCATTTTGATTCTTGACTAAGCATGAGTTTTTATGAAATTCAACTTTATAGCCTACATCACACATCTGACTTATGCTTAATAAATTAAAACTCAGCTTTTCTACCAATAACACATTATTTATGGAAAGTTCACCATGGACAATCTTACCCTTGCCCACGGTTTTACCTTTTGAGTTATCCCAAATGTGATGAATGCTCCGGTTTCGTACTTGATGTCGGTCAGTAGCTCCTTGTTTCCGGTCATATGCCTTGAGCATCCGCTGTCCAAGTACCATTCAGAATTCTTCAACCGGTTGCTCCTCCTAACCTGCAACAAACAATTATTTACAGCTTTTTGGTACCCACATTTAGTTGGGTCCATGGTTGATTAGTCCCTTTGGGATCCAGACTTGAATTAGTCGGATCACTTTCCCGGTTATTGTTTTGATAATATTTGGCTTAACTTCTTGGTCGTTGCTCAAGAATGCCTTATGTGGTGATGGACTTCTTCGATGTCGGTTTTTATTATTTTTATTCGGTTTCCGGTTGGCTTTCCTTCTCTCAGGATGAAGCCATTTTTCAGATTCGTTAGGACCTACGTATTTTAGCGTTTCTTCCGGTTTTAGGTCATTTTCTGTTTGTGAGCTTTTGACAAATTTTATAAACGGAAGATTATTTTTCGTTAGTTTCATCCCGTTAGATTGTTTTGTTTCATTTTGTTTACTTGGATCATAACCGATACCATATCTACATTTCGGATGTCGTTTATAATTACACATTTGTTTTACTGCTTGACGTGATCTCTCCCACGCAGCTGTGACATACATTGCTCGTTCATCAGTTTCCATTTCCGGTTGAACTGTCTTCTCATCATCCGAGAATAGTTCATCCGGTTCATGTGTTTTGATCTCATATATTTTATCGTTTTCATCATTTGTTTGTTCGTTTTTAGTTTCTACAGATGCTGGCATATACGCAGATATATTTCTGAACTCAGCAACCATTTGGTTGAGTGCAGAAACTAGATCTTCTTTAGTAAATTCATCAGAAGAGAAATCAAATACCTCTTCGTCGTTTGCCATGAAGCATGTTACTTTCTCTTCACCATCTTCATTGTCGGAATATGCCCATTCACTTCCACCGTCTGATGCAATGAGAGCTTTTTGGGTCTCCTTTCCTTCATCAGCACGTTGATCATCATTTCTTCGGTAGTCGTTTCGCTGGTTATTGTTGTTTCCCCGATAATTGTTTCCTTGATAATTGTTTCCCTGATGCCGGTTGCCTTGATAATTATTCCCTTGATAGTTTCCTTGATAATTTCCCTCCGGTTTTCTATCATCTCTTCTTGGTTTTCTACATTCCGACCTGAAATGTCCAAAACCATCACAGTTATAGCATCTTTTGTTTGATTTATCTACATAGTTATAATTAAAATCATTATTAGATGGTGGCTGGCTCTTCTTCATGAATTTTCCGAATTTCTGAGCTAGCATCGCCATCACATCGTCGGTTATTTGATCGGTGTTTTTGACTGGAGCCGGTGCGGTTGATACTGGAGCCGCCGGTTCCACCGATGTGACCAAAGCTCTTGTTGCGGTTGATGTTGACGTTTCATCTTCGATCCGAGAATTGATCTCGAATTCGTAGGCTTTCAAGTCCTCAAACACATCGTGCAACTTCATTTGCCTAAGGGTGCTGGATTCCCTCATCACCATGGTCTTGATGTCCCACGTGCTTGGCAAGGATCTTAGAGCTTTGATTATCACTTCTCGGTTGTCATATTTCTTGCCGAGTGTCTGAAGCTCGCTTACTACGCTGGTAAACCGGTTGCTGAATTCTTTCATGTTTTCTCCCGGTTTCATCCTTATGTTCTCATACTTCTGCGTAGCCACCAAGATTTTATTTTCCTTGGTTCTTTCGTTTCCCTCGTGAATCTGGATGATCGTTTCCCAGGCTTCCTTTGCATTTTCGCACTCTGATATTTTGTTCAAAGTGTTGTTATCTATGGCTTTATAGATGTGCCTCATGCAATGGTTGTCCAGGTTGCTTCTTCTCCGATCTTCACTTGTCCACTGGCTTTCCTCCTTATTAATCTTGATCGGTCCTTCTTTCAGGACTCGGCTCATCTCATCATCTAATGTTATCAGATGTAGATACATCTGCTTCTTCCAACTGCTAAATGCTTCGCTGTTTAGCATTGGCGGCTTGTCGCTGTGAGTCATGCTTCCCACCATTTTGGTTGCTTGAGTGCTAAGAACCTCGCTCTGATACCACTTGTTAGGATCGGGGACGCCCTTGGAGGACCGGGGTTGTTTTTCCGGTTTCGGTTAAGGGTGGCCGCTTACAACACACACACAACTTGGTGATAGTCCGGTTAGAGACTAAAACCGTTCTCAGCACTGCACAACCTGTCACAGACTCTTGAACCGGTGTTCAAGGGCGGAAGTGTCTGTTTCAGGTTGAAGCAACGTTTGCGACTTTAGATGATGTTTAAGAAGGAGGATGTTTAACGAGAGTGAGTGACCGGTTTTGGAAGTAGAATTGGTTTGCGGTTTACGGCAAGACAGCGGGAAGTGAAAGCGAAATGAAAGAACACAAGACAAGGAAATTTGTTTATGGATGTTCGGAGCAAACCCTCCTACGTCACCCCTTCTTCTCAGGTTATGAGAAGGATCTCCACTAACTCTTTAGAGTTACAATTTACACTTCCGGTCGAGCCCAACTTCGCTACTCGCCGGTTACACCAAACTCACACTTTGATGTAATATAACAACTCAACACAATATCACACAATTGACTTCCGGTTTTAGGCAAACCGACTTTAGAATATAGAACTTTATCTCTCTAGAATTTAATGCTTTATGATGTTCACAACTACAAGTTCCGAACTGCTCGTATTCACAACTGCATTAAATGAAGACGTTTGATCTTCCTTTTATAGCTGAAAGTAGCTAACGGCTACTTTCTTCTCTCTCTTGCGGATTGGTTGATCATTAGCACGCCTATCTGCAGAAGGGTTGCTTGCACGCTTCAACTTTCTCAACACCTGGCATTCATGCAGGTGACTCTGAACGGATGATGACATAACCGGTTTTCAGATTGATACACGTGTTGAACATCCGCTTCCGGTCGTCAGCATCGGATCACCAAGGCATCATTGCTTTCCTCCCATGCTTCTGATCGGATCCGATCTTCTTTTATACTTTCGAGACACGTTTCCTCCGTCATAGTACGTCACTCTTGAGATTTGAATCTTCTGACTTTTGATCTGTACTTTCCGGTTTCTGTGTCCTTGTGCATTATGATCCGGTTGAAGTGTAGTCTTCTGTTCTTTGCTAACCGATTGCTTGAGAGAGTGAAGCCGGTTCCTGTGATCATTGATCTTGATCACTTGAAGCCGGTTTCTTTGAAGTGGTAGCGACCATTTTCTGAACACCTGATTTCCGGTTCCGGTTTGTTCAGTACCTGCACATGAAATTTAACTTCTGTTTAGTTTGTCTGGCCGGTTCCAAAAATTAACTTACTTAATTTTTCTATCAATTTCTCCCTTTTTGATTATTTAGAATAAATATTCAAAAATTGTAATGTATGGCCGGTTTTAAGAAAATTAACTTACTTAATTTTTCTATCAGAATTTGAGCTGCACTTCCTGGAGAGCATTTAGTGTATAATCGTTCCTGAGAACCGCAGTAACGAATATCCTTTGAATAAGAATCTAAATTGGGTTTGCTCTACCCTTTCTGTTAAATTCATTGAAGCAAACTTGGTGGCTATTTTTTCGATATTGGTTTTCCATGAGACCCTCCCAGCAAACTCCGGAATTATGGTGGACTCCATCTACAAAACAAGGAACAACATTGGAGTAAGCAAATCCAGAAAATTATAATTACCTAAACTATTTCAAATAAAGTCTAAGTTGCCCAGTTTCATACTACACATTATTTTTGTTGCCAGCTTGGCACCATAAATATAATTTATTATCACTTCAGGAATGTGCATATAATGTTTAGCATAAAATATGAAATATGATTTTTTCCTAAAAAAATAAAGTATGAAGATGAAACTACATGTTATAAGACTAATTCTTGTCATCTTGAGAAAACAAGAGAAAAGTAAGATTACAGAAAGATTCCTAAACGAAGACCCCATATTACCACCAAAAAGCTCACCGCAATCTGAAAGACATGAATTGTTTTGGTATGTAAGTCAACCAAAATCATGTTACAACTAGTTGTCTTATTAATTTTTAATAATCCAAAAAAACTAATAGAATTAACTATTGAGACATGCTTGCAAATTGACAGTTCTAAATACATTTATATAAAAAATATAATATAACAACTCAAGCAACATCAAAGAATACACGAAAATGTCATTTCTTAACAAGAACATAACAAATGCCATTTCTCGTTTGTTAAGAACACTGATATACGAGAACATAACAAATGCCATTTCTCGTTTGTTAAGAACACTGATATACGAGAAACGGCACAATGCTCGTGAAAGAATAAACGAGAAATGCATGCATACAGAATAAGAACATTGATATAATACTCGTCATATACCCTAAAAGCATATACACACATAAACGAATATAAGATACATGAACCCTAAAAACTAAATACATCAATATTCATCAATATAAACGGCAGAATATATGATCGAAGAGAACATTACAGATTAAACCAAAACCAAAACCTAAACCCTAAGTCCTAAACTCACCTGAATATATCGAAGAGACGGACGGATGACGAACGATGATGTTGAACGAGGTTGATCGATGATGTTGAACGAAGTTTGAATGGAAAGTCGACAGTTGTAAAGACGAAGTTTTGGATGTCGGGGTGGGAGAGAGTCGATAGATCTTCGTGAATGGGTTTTGTTTTAAATTAGGGCAAAAAAAATTATATATACGATGAAAGATGAGAAATGACATTCACGCATTTCATCTATTATATATACGATGAAAGATGAGAAATGACATTCACGCATTTCATCTAAAAAGCGTAAGTTCATAAACGCGTTTTAGATGAAAATGCGTGAATGAAATTTCTCGACTTTCCATTTACGGAAAATGTCATTCACGCGTTTCATTTAAAACGCGTTAATCAACTCAAACTTTTTAGATAAAAATACGTGAATGATATTTTTCGTACGTAAACAATAAATCAGGCGCGCAAGAAATATTACATACTTTTCCTAGGACAAAAAAAAAAGCTCATTTATCCAATATTGTCAGGCAAAAACCTTTTTCTAGAATTAAGGCTATTATAGATGCCATTATATCAAATTTCCCCCCCCCCCCCCCCAAACCAAAAAAAGCAAAAAAAGCTCATTTATCCAATATTGTCAGGCAAAAACCTTTTTCTAGAATTAAGGCTATTATAGATGCCATTATATCAAATTCCCCCCCCCCCCCCAATAAATCACATCAAACAAATTCCGGTAATATTTTCCATCGGATGGATGATCAAAACAAGGGTCCTTATCTTTTCAAATTTAATGACTCTCTCTAGTATGATTTGATGTTTTTGTTTTTTTCCTATAAAAAAAACAAATATTGGGTAAGGAATAACATGAAAGACGCCGAATATGATCGTTAATTGCAAGAAAATTGATGTATCGAAATCGACTAACTAAAGCAGTCTCTTTGTCATTTACCTGCAGTCTCTTTAATCACTTTGATGATACCAAACAGATGCAGAAGTATAAGAAAGAATCTAGGGGGATTTTGAACAGAAGGGTTGATGCATAAGAAAATGACGATCTCCTCAAAATCGCGTGGAGAAGAAACAGGTTTTGGCATGCAATTCATCGGTAACTTTTTGAGCTTTGCATCAAGAGGGGACAAAGTGGGTCTAAACCAAATGCTTAGAGAAGGGATTTCTCCAAATGTACAAGACTATGATAAACGCACTGCCCTCCATCTCGCGGCCAGCGAAGGTCACGCGTCCATCGTGGAGCTCCTCTTGGCTTACAACGCTGAGGTTAATCTGCAAGATCGCTGGAATCGAACTGTAAATTTATGTTTATATATATAGAGATATAGATATCTTTGCCTCCTCCATGAATAGATAATAGTATTTGTTGACAATATTCTTTAATTTGATCAAGCCACTAACAGATTCAAGGCTTTATGGACATCGAGATATATGTAGAATTTTGGAAGTCAATGGTGGCAAAGATACTAGCAATGACAATCAAATGGTAATTGGTTGTTGATTTCACAATGGGTTATCTTAGTTTTTGTTTTCTTTTCTTTTCAAAATCAAAGATATGGAATGAATGATGAGTTCTACTAAATGCCAGACAGTTCGCTACGAAGAAGACAATTCCAGTGAAGTTGATATTGATATATCTGAACTAAATTTTCAGCACCCTTCAATAGTTCAACAGGTATAAACAATGACATAATAAAAACTCACATTTTTTCTTCTTCTGTAGAATAGAAGATTGACTGAAAGCTAAAATTTCTTAGGGATTATATGGTGAATCTGAAAAAGTAAAGTGGCGTGGAACTTGGGTTTTGAAGACTGTG
>NW_025919403.1:0-2000 GCF_907164915.1 Impatiens glandulifera
TATTACTTTGGCCAACAAGTTTCACAGGCTTTCCTACTTGTCTAGTATTTCCCAATGATGGGAATGTGAGACAGTCCTTCCAAGGCATTGTGCCAGTCTTTAGTTCTTTTTCTAATCATGAAAATAGAAGGGTTAGGACTATAAGAATAATTAGAAAAGATTTTGAGACCTAGAAAATGTCTCTGCAAATCATAATTGATGAAGGGTTCGTGAAAGTCAGAGCACAACGTGTTTTCTCCTTCACAAATGAATTGGTCATTGAGTGTTAGAGGAATTGAAATATATTCTTTGAATATTTTACCTCTTTAGAGTTTCTTAAATCCGGTTGGCACATATCTTAACCCAAGAGAGTCCATGTCGTAGTATGATCGAGGAAAATATATTATTTCTACAATATTCGGACACAGAACCATACTAAAGAAGTATCACATCTTATGTATTATGTTTATATAAGGGAAACTAAACATACAAAAGTTGGGATCGTTAGATAAATGGGGTAAACGTCAATTTTATGCATAGAGTTGGACAAAGGTTTCAAATTTGTTAATTAAAATATAAAATTATATTTATGTATATAAACTTCATAAAATGTGTCAAATTTATTCAACCTAACAAAAAATAATTAACGGTGTTAATGTTTGACAAATTATATAATTTTTTAAAATAAAAATATCCACATCATGTATAAAATATTAAGTATATAATTTTTTTATACAATTCATATCTACTGGTTCAACCATCGAGAAGACCTTGAAAATTCATTCATAAGAATAAATCCGCATTCCCTTTCAAACTCTTGATTCCCAATTTCGCCAATTTCTCCGCGAACACTTTCCTCCAGTTATCTAACGACTCACACTTCTTTATAAGAATTCGTTCACGAATTCATCGTCGACAAGCATGGTGGCGGCCAATCATTGAGTCTGAGTCGAGACTAGTAAAAAACTAGACATTTTTCTAGCGCAATTACCACTTCATCGTTGTACGAATAGATTATTATGACTCTAAATCGGGAGAATTCTAGATCCTTTGAGAGACTATAGATAATATAGATTAAATTACTATTTGTATGTTTTTCTTCTTCTTATTCAATGATTTCTGATATACTTATAAAATTCGGAAACCCAGAACTTTTCTGGCATAGATCTCATCGCAAATGAGATGAATGCTATTGGATTTAACAAAGCGGAATATGGATTTTAGACTTTCTATGTTAAGAAATGTTATTAATAGGTTTATTAGAAGCAAACATTTGATTGAAATCTTTTTCGTCGCCTCATAGGTTGGTTATAGATGAGTTGAGATGGAGGTTAGAAGAGGAGATAGAAATGGAAGATATCATCGTCTTTAAAATATGTAAAATAAATTAGTTTACGTATTTAGAGACTTCCAGTTTTAGACGAATCCAATTCCCCTCTTGTTCTAACGAATTCCAACCTAGAGTTGTCGTCGTCCTCAATGGGCCTTGAGTTTCTTCTCGTTAACAAAAGTTCTCATGTAGTCTGTTAGGATCGGGATCGCCCTTGGAGGATCGGGGTTCCGGTTTTATAAGGTAGAACGCTTACAACACAATACACACTGATTGGTGATAGTCCGGTTAGAGACTAAAACCGCTTCTTAATACTGCACAAGCTGTCACAGACTCTTGAACCGGGTTCAAGGGCGGAAATGTCTATTTCAGCTTTAAGCAACACACAAGGTTTGAATGATATTTATAAGGAATCGGTAAGAGAGGATAAATAGACCGGTTTGGTTAAGGAAGAGGATTATGTTTCGGTTTGATTTGAATTAAGTGATAGTTCGGTTTAGAGTGAGTAAGCCGGAAATAAAGAAGATAACACGAGACAAGATTTTTTATGGATGTTCAGAGCAAACTCTCCTACGTCAACCCTTCTTCTCAGATGATGAGAAGGATTTCACTAACTTGAATGTTACGACACTCACACAATGCCGAACTAGTCTTAATCACTACTCGTCGGTTACACCACTTCACTCTGATG
>NW_025919404.1:0-42759 GCF_907164915.1 Impatiens glandulifera
TGATGTGGATTAAAAAATAATTATAATAATTATACCGTTGTCAAATTTTAACACCGTTAGCTTTTTTTGTTAAATGAATAAATTTGACACATTTTGTCAAGTTTGTATACATAGATAGAATTTTGCAGCTTAATATACAAATTTGACATCTCTCCAACTTTGTACGTAAAATTGACATTTACTCCTTAGATAAATCCTCACCGTTTATGAAAATTTGAAAAACATCAAATCTACTCAATTCAACCTCGGGGTTGTCAATATGTGTTGCTCATGCTATAGAAATGGTGTAGACATCACCTTCAAAGGTGATAAAATGGTCATTGACTATGAATCTTAGGCAAGAGCCTTTGCTTGATGCAATAAGGGACTCCTCAAGATGATATTGTAAGATGGTTTCATGTTTATGACGCAAAATTCAACTTCAAATAGGATCTTAACGACTTGGATTCTCTTCGGGCTATCCATTATTTCTCGCCTTCAATTGCCAAAGTCTCTTACACACAAGTCTAATGGCATAACCTGATCTTCGTCGATGCATATTTTCTCGTGAGTCCTTCAAAGACATATGTTTAGTATCGAGATGTTATCATTGAGAGTCATTGGGATCGTCTTGCCTTTCATCTGAAAAGAGACATAAATGATTTTAGTGTGCACGACTTTAGACATTGGTAGGTCTTTATCTTCCAACAAACATCCCTACTAGTTCATCTAGCGTAATATTGGAAGGGATGTTGGTTTAGCTTAATTTGTTTAAGATGAATTGTATGTGCTTGCGTACATCAAAATATTCCAAATGGAAATATTGACTTTTGTTCATCGTCTTTATTTTTCTCAACACGGTGTGTCAGAACTGTTTGGTTTATCGGCTAAAATTGTTTTCATGAAGTTTGACTAAAAGTCAACTCCACTTTGAGTTGCTACAATTTTTGGTGGAGTGTTGGATGTCATTGCTTCTTTTGGTGTATCCAATCCATCAATCATTAAGTTTATCTTGGATGGTGTGGACCAATTCGTCTTTGTTCTTAGCCCAATGATTAGCCCAATGATTGATCATATATATTTATGATTTATTACCACAAATCATTTTTAATAGCTCCTTGGTTGTTAATAAAACATCATACACTATGACCATGTTACCTTAGTGGCACATCCGGTTTTGCGATTATGTTTTGGTAAATTAAATTTTGAAAGAGGTGTTTGAGTGCAATGTAATTATCAATTGAGTGATCCTTCATTTGGTGATTATTACCAGGCTCTTTCATATTTTCCCAAGAATGGTACGTTGATATTTTGGTTAATGGCTTGACTATATCCTTTTTCTGTAAGAGTGTCAAAACTTAGTTTAAAGGCATATTGAGATCGTTGAAGACTCTCGGTGGTCTTGGTGCCTTTGGGGTTAATCAACTATATGATATTGAATGTTCGTCTTAACATGTTGTGATTTGTTGTGATTTGCTTTTACGAGTATGGGCTCTTGTTAAGAAGTTTCCACATGGTGCACTTCAATATTTTTCTTTTTCGGGAATCAATTTACGGGTTGATATGTGTAACATAGATTTTTTGGCTTGCTCTTTTTGTTTTTATATTTCCAAATTTTATGAGTATTTGAAACTATAAAAAACGTGTAGAGATTCTATTTTTTGATTTGGTGCTTAGTTACATGTGAAAAAAGTCTTCGGCGTTATGTCCACTAGTATAAAATTGGCAATTGTGATAGTATTTATTATCGCTATTGGTTTGATTCTCGTCACTAAAGGTCAATAGCCACAAGAGATAGACATGTGGCTAATTGTCGCTATTGGTTCCTTAGCTAAAATATTATGGCTACATGAATAAAGACTATGGTTAAAGGGTTGACAACATATATAAAATTATTGTGGCTAAAAGAGTGGCTAAGAGAATAAATTAATGTCTCTAAAAGAGTGGCTAATGGCATAAATTACTGTCGCTAAAAGGGTGGCATAAAAATAAATTACTATCGCCAAATTAAAATATATATTAATACCTTTTTCTTTTTTAATTTATTAAGAAACTGAAAAGAAGTAAAATAAAAATATTTAATGCAAACTAGATCATTTATAATGTCAAAACAAATAAATATAACACATTTTATCAAATACAAATATTATTTCTCAGTTTAAAAATACGTACAAAATATATCATATATAAATTTGAACTCTTACAATATAAAGCTCCCATTCGTTTATCAAAATATATTTTTATTAAAGTCATCCAAGTAGTCCATGTTAAAGAAAACAAGTCATAATATAAATTAATTCATATACATCCATGGTGGTAAATTTAAAGTGCACTTAAAATGGACAAACTTTTCATCAATGTCTTTAACTTGAATGAATAATATTTAACTAATAGGCTCGGGCTAGTTAAGAAAGACAACACGTGATTTATATGAGGGGAATAATATTCACTATTACTTTTATAAGTCTCTCCAAATACATGAAAGTAGGTGTTGTTCTTGCAATTCATCAACATGTCACAAATAAATAAAGTAATGAAGGTCAGATGCATGTCTCAAGTTCTAATTGAACAATTTGCATGTTTCCTAGGTACTCTAACTCATTACGTGATTGCGACAACAATATTAAATTGTTTTTTTATTTAATTTGCAGTTATATTATTAACCATGAGTTACTACCAAAAACTGAAATCCCATCATTAACCCCATTGAATTTCAGAAATCCATATTTGAAACTTTCAATTGCACACAATAACCACAATAAAAACGAGAAGAGCCTATAACGACAATAAATAAGATTTAAAAGTTTTATATAGTAAGTTAGATAATTGTCTATGGTCTATAAGAGATAACATCAAACTAGTGGAAAATTGAAAAATGAAATTACCTAAACTTATAGAAAAAAATAAGAAGAAACATCAAATATTAAGAATAAAACCACCATCGAGTAACTAGTAATTCATACCTTAAAATCTTTTAGTTACTTCTTGTTGTTGAACGAGATCATTCATTAGTATATTTCGTGATGAACCAACCCCTTAATTATTCACATTAAAATTAGAAAATATTATTACTAATTATTATTTTACAATTTCAATACTCATCAATCTTAAAATTTCATAAGCAATTTGCCTAAAATGTTACTTCCTGTATGATGAGGCATCGTTGCATTTGATCTATTTTGCGAGTTTTTTTCACTTATTTTCTGATTAAAAAACGACATCAAATATTGACATAAAAAGATTAAATACCTTAAAACTCTCACTCATATAGTAATTTGTGATCAATCATTCCGAATAAATCTTGTCAAAATCTTTAGGAATATTCAGTAAAGCTTATTAACACATAGTGCATTTTTTCACGTATTTGGTGTGTATCTTACTTCTCCAATTCTTACATAAGGACCACATATGATCAAAAGTTGATTCACAATATAGTTCAATTTAATCATTTTATGTTTTTTCCTATACAATTTTGGACACTTAGTTAAAAAAAATAAATATTATGTTATACACAATAAATAAAAACTATTATTACCTTAACCACCTCCCACGTGTGGTTCAATGAATTTGTATCAATATATTTCCATGAAATCAATCTAATTGCGAATATTCTATATCGTACGATTAAAGAGAGATTTCTAATAAAACTTTTATGATTAGAAGATATTGCACGACCCATAAAAAAAAGTAACTTTCAACTTTTTTCATGTCTTCAATTTACCCAATAAGTTCCATTTATTCTTGCCTTGTAGCCTATAACTTTTTCATATGGATGAACTTTCTTCAGTAACTAGATTGCACAAGTTGGTTGCAATGTAATATCCATAGGATTGCATATTTGAGTAGAGTTATGCCCATCTGATGTCGAGGTCTACAAAAGTTTCTCATGTTGTCTACCAATCGAAGTTGATGCTATAAATAGTTTTCTCTTAACAATTGTGATAAGAAAAATTAAGATAGTTAATTTTCAAACTGGCCATACATTACAAGTTTTGAATATTTATTCTAAATAATCAAAAAGGGAGAAATTGATAAGAAAAATTAAGTAAAGTTAATTTTTGGAACCGGCTAGAAAAACTAAATAATTGTTAATCTCTATGTGCAGGAACAGATCAAATCGTATAAACCGGTTGGAGTCTCATGAACCGGCTGTTGAAACACTTCAAAGAAATCTAGTTCCAAGTGATCAAGTCAAGATCAGAGGAACCGGTTTTAACTCTCTCAAGAGACCGGCTAGCAAAGACAAAGTTCACATTCCAGCCGGACCATATTATGTAAGAGACAAAACCGGAAACTACAATCTGCAGGAGTGACGTAATATGACGAAATAGACGTGTCTCGAAAGGATAAAAGAATATAAGATCCGATCAGAAGCATGCGAGGAAAGCAATGATAATTTACTGATCGGATGTTGACAACCGGAAGGTGCATGCCTGACACGTGTCCAAATCTGCAAACCGGCACCGTCATATTTTCTTGAGAAATCCTTGCATGCTTGCCAAGTGTTGAGGAAGGTGAAACGTGCAAGTAACCTTCCTGCACCGGCGTGATGCTGGATCAACCAATCCCACGGTGAGAGAAGAAAATGACCGTTGGGTTCTCATCTACTATAAAAGGAAGATGAAGCGACCTCATTAAAGGCATCAATCTGAGCGAACACGAACATATACAAAAAGTAAGCGATAAGTTACAAAATTCTTAGAGAGATAAAATTTTACGATCCAAAACCGGTGTGTCATTAACCGGAAGCTTTGTCTGTGTGTGTTTGTATTGTGTTGTGTATTACATCAAAGAGTGAGTTGGTGTAACCGGCGAGTAGCGAGTTGGGCTCGACCGACATTGTAATTGTTATAAAGTTGAAAGTTAGTGGAGATCCTTCTCATAACCTGAGAAGAAGGGGTGACGTAGGAGGGTTTGCTCCGAATATCCATAAAAAATATTGTCTCGTGTTACTTCCTTCATTTACTGCCTGCTCAACTAACCTAACCAAAATCAATCTCACTCTGTAAACCGGTCCACTGATATCTCTAAAACCTACTCCTTCTAAAACATCATCTAAGTCGCATACGTTGCTTCAGACTGAAATAGACATTTCCGCCCTTGAACCCGGTTCAAGAGTCTGTGACAGTTTGCGAAGTGCTGAGAACGGTTATAGTCTCTAACCGGACTATCACCAAAGTGTTGTGTGTTGTGTAAGAGGCCACCCTTCCTAAAACTGGAAACACCCCGGTCCTCCAAGGGCGTCCCGATCCTAACAAGTGGTATCAGAGCGAGGTTTTTAGCACTCAAGCAACCGAAGAAGATGGGAAGCATGACCCACAACGACAAGCCACCAATGATAAACAGTGAAGCGTTTAGCAGTTGGAAGAAACAGATGTATTTACATCTGATCACTCTAGATGATAAAATGAGCCAAGTCCTGAAAGAAGGACCGATCAAGATCAACAAGGATACAGACCAATGGACAAATGAAGATCGAAGACGGAGTAATCTGGACAACCATTGCATGAGGCACATCTATAAGGCTATAGATGATAACACATTGAACAAGATATCAGACTGTGGTAATGCAATGGAAGCCTGGGAAACGATCATTCAGATCCATGAAGGAAACGAAAGAACAAAGGAGAACAAAATCTTGGTGGCTACACAGAAATATGAAAACATCAGGATGAAACCGGGGGAAAACATGAAGGAATTTAGTAACCGGTTCACCAGTGTGGTCAACGAGCTTCAAACACTCGGAATGAAGTATGACAACCGAGAAGTAATCATCAAAGCCTTAAGATTACTGCCAAGCACATGGGATATCAAGACCATGGTGATGAGGGAATCAAGCACCCTCGGGCAGATGAAGTTGCATGACGTGTTTGAGGATCTAAAAGCCTACGAATTCGAGATTAAGTCTCGGATCGAAAATGAAGCATCCATGTCAACCGCAACCAGAGCTTTGGTTACATCGGTGGAACCGGCGGTCCAAGTATCAACCGTTCCGGCTCCAGTCAAAAACGCTGATCAGATTAGTGAAGATGTGATGGCGATGTTAGCTCAGAAATTTGGGAGATTCATGAAGAAGAGTCAGCCACCATCTAACAACAACTTTAATTATAATTACGTAGATAAAACAAATAAAAGATGTTATAACTGTGACGGTTTTGGACATTTCAGGTCAGAATGTAGAAAACCGAGGAGAGACGACAGAAAACCGGAAGGTAATTATCAAGGCAACAACTATCAACTACCAAGGGAACAACTACCGAAGAAATGATAACCAACGGAACGACTATTAGAGAAACAATGACCAGCATGCCGACGAAGGGAAGGAGATTCAGAAAGCACTCATCGAATCTGACGGTGGAAGTGAGTGGGCGTACTCCGACAAAGAAGACAATGAAGAAAGGGTAACATGCTTCATGGCAAACGACGAAGAGGTATTTGATTTCTCTTCTGATGAGTTTACAAAAGAAGATCTGATTTCCGCACTCAATGAAATGGTCGGTGAATTCAGAAACATATCCGCATACATACCGACCCCGGTAGAACCTAAAACCGTAGAGTCAAGTAGTACCACTGTTAAAACATGTGAAACCGCAGTGTATGAACCGGAAGAACTATCCTTAAACAATAGGGAGACAGTTCAACCGGTAACTGAAATAGATGAACGAGCACTGTATGTTACGGTTGCGTGGGAGAGATCTCGTCAAGCCGTAAAACAAATGTGTAATTACAAAAGGCATCCTAAATGTAGATTTGGTATAGGTTACGAACCAAATAAACAAAACGAATCAAAACAACCTAACGGGATGAAACTCATGAAAGACAATCTTCCATTCATAAGATTTGTCAAGAGTTCAACAACCGAAAATGACTTAAAACCGGAAGAAGAACTTAAATATGTAAGTCCGACTGAATCGGAAACTGGCTTCATCTTGAGAGAAGGAAAGCCAACCAAAACCAAACAAAACAAACAGATCTCGGTCTCAGAGAAACTCACCACAACATAAGGCATTCTTGAGCAACGGTCAAGAAGTTAAGCCAAACATTATAAGAACAGATACCGGGAAAATGATCCGACTTATTCAAGTTTGGATCCCAAAGGGACTAATCAACCATGGACCCAACTAAATGTGGGTACCAAAAAGGTGTAAATAATTTTCTTTTGCAGGTTAGGAGAAGCAACCGGCTAAAGAACTCGGAATGGTATCTGGACAGTGGATGTTCAAGACATATGACCGGCAACAATGAGCTCTTAACCGACATCAAGTATGAAACCAGAGCAATCATAACTTTCGGTGACAACTCAAAAGGTAAAACCGTGGGCAAGGGTAAGATTGTCCATGGTAACCTATCCATAAATAATGTATTACTTGTAGAAGAACTTCGTTTTAATCTATTAAGTATAAGTCAAATGTGCGATGTGGGTTACAAAGTTGAATTTCATAAGAATGCATGTTTAGTTAAGAATCAAGAAAATGATATCCTTTTAACTGGTAACCGAATGGGAAACATTTACAAAGTTAATTGGAAAAACGGTTTTGAAAAACCTGTGTGCATGATAGCCGGAAATGATCCAAACTGGCTTTGGCATAAACGGCTAAACCATTTGAATTTCAAAACAATTAACTTCATATGTTCCAAGGAACTAGTTCACGGTTTTCCAAGTGTTAAGTTTTCAAAAGATAAAGTATGTGTTGCATGTTAAATTGGAAAACAAATAAAATTATCTTTCAAAAGTAAAGGAAACTATCAATCTGAACGGTGTTTAGAACTTTTGCATATGGATTTGTTTGGACCGGATAAAGTAACCAGTTTAGGAGGCATGCATTATACTATGGTAGTTATTGATGATTATTCTAAATTTACTTGGGTAACATTTCTAGCTTCTAAAAATCAAGCAACTCCAAACCTGATCAAATTGATTTTGAGAATACAAAATGAAAAATTTATTCGAGTAAACAAAATCAGAAGTGATAGAGGAACTGAGTTTATAAACAACAATTTAACAACTTTTCTTGATGATTCGGTATTAGACACGAGTTGTCTAGTGCCAGAACTCCTCAACAAAACGGCCCGGCTGAGAGAAGAAACCGAACTCTCAAGGAAGCCGCAAGGTCAATGACAGCTGAGTCGGGTATTGCTCAAAAGTTTTGGGCTGAAGCTATCAACACCGCATGCTACACACAAAACCGATCTTTAGTAACTAAACGCTTTTCCAAAACTCCTTTTGAAATATACTACGATCAAATTCCAAGCATACGGTATTTTCGAATTTTTGGTAGCAAATGTTTTGTTCACAACAACGGGAAGAATTACTTGACCGCTTTTGATGCTAAATCCGATGAGGGAATAATGTTGGGATATTCAGCTGTAAGTAAAGCCTACAGGATATACAATACTAGGACTTTAACAGTTGAAGAAACTACTCACGTTGTTTTTGATGAATCGGTTGAACGAAACACTGCATTACCCTTCGATCTTCACAACAGAATGGAAAAAATCAATATCTATTTTGATGATGAAGACGAGGTTCCGGTTTTTAGACGATTTGTCAATGACCAAGTGGTTGATGCTGAACCTCAGCCTGCTCAAGCTGCTTTGCCGCAGAAAGTTGACTCTTTAGTTTCTACTGAAGAAATCGGTCGGTCTGACTCTATTCAACCTATCGATTAGTCTAACCTTGATCAGCCAACCGAAAGCTTGATAGACACGTCTCGGATAAACCTCAGAAGGAACAAAAATCATCCTCTTGAACTAGTAATAGGTAACATATCCTCACCCGTCCGAACTAGACAACAAAATTTGGAATATTATAAAAACTCATCTTTCATATCACAAATTGAGCCGAAAAATGTGGATGAAGCATTGTCAGATCCCGATTGGATACTAGCAATGCAAGAGGAATTAAACGAGTTTGAGAGAAATAAAGTCTGGTACCTAGTCCCTAGACCGAAAAATAAACCGGTTATAGGAACACGATGGGTATTAGGAAATAAACTCAATGAAGACGGTTTAGTTACGAGGAACAAAGCCCGGTTAGTGGCTCAAGGCTATAAACAGGAAGAAGGCGTTGATTTTGAAGAATCATTTGCCCCTGTAGCTAGACTCGAGGCCATCAGAATATTTTTAGCATATGCAGCTTTCAAAAATTTCAAAGTTTTTTAAATGGATGTTAAAAGTGCTTTTCTAAACGGTAAAGTAAATGAAGAGGTATATGTTAATCAACCTCCAGGTTCCAAAAACCCAGAACACAAAAACCATGTTTACCGGATGAACAAAGCCCTTTACGGTTTGAAACAGGCTCCAAGAGCTTGGTACGATACATTAACACAATTCTTATTTGATCACAAATTCACAATAGGTTTATTAGACAAAACACTCTTTAAATTTGAGAGAAAGGAACAGATATTACTTGTTCAAATTTATGTCGATGATATTATTTTCGGATTAACCGATCCAAAATTATGTGATAAATTTTCAAAGATGATGACTGACAAATTTCAAATGAGTATGATGGGAGAACTAAGTTTCTTCCTAGGAATTCAGGTTAAGCAGATTGAAGCCGGAACCTTGATAAGCCAACTGAAGTATACAGCCGAGCTATTGAAGAAATAAGGAATGGATACATGCGCTGAAGCGGCTACGCCAATGAGTCCTTCCTTAAAACTAGACAAAGATGAGGATGGTCAAGCCGTTGACATCACAGCATATCGAGGAATGATTGGATCATTGCTCTATCTAACAGTCAGCTGACCTGACATTTTGTTTGCGGTCGGGGTATGCGGAAGATTCCAAGCCAATCCAAAGCAATCACATTATAATACGGCCAAAAGAATATTAAAATATCTGAAGGGAACTCAAGAAGTGGGACTTTTGTATCCAAAAGACTCAAGTTTCAACCTCATAAGCTACTCAGACGCCGATTATGCAGGATGTAAGATTGATAGAAAGAGTACAAGTGGAACCTGCCAGTTCCTAGGTGACCGGTTAGTCACCTGGAGCAGCAAAAAACAGACCTCGGTTGCAACATCAGCCGCAAAGGCAGAGTATATAGCAGCCGGAAGCTGCTGTGCACAACTCCTCTGGATCCAACAACAACTAAGGGACTTCAGTGTAGAAGCCAAGGAATCTCCAATATTTTGTGACAATATCAGCGCGATAGCGATCACATACAATCCATTGTTGCACTCAAGAACAAAGCACATTGATATAAGACACCATTTCATCCGGGAACACGTTTAGGAGAAACACATCCGGTTGGAATACGTCTTGACCGAGCAACAAGTAGGGGACATCTTCACAAAACCGCTACAGGAAGCTAAGTTTTCTCACTTTAGAAATATTCTAGGAATTACTGATGTTAAGCAACTTATATCATGATCATGCATGCATATTGCTTAAACACATAATATGAGAAACCGGGATATGTGTTCAGGGAGAAGCTCTCGTTTCTCAAACCATATTCAAATAGGCCATTGAAAATTCAAGAATGCTAACTAGGAGGAAGTCTCCGATTATGCCTAATTACTTCATGACGTCAAATCACGTGTATACTTACTACATGGTTGAAATGACCTGGTAGAAGTGGATATATTTAACCCAAAGTTAAACAAATGTTGACGTGACTCAACATTTCTTCACAATCGGAACAAAATATCCAACTAAAACCGGTCATGGAAAACCGCTCAGTACAAATGCACTCTAGTTTTGATGTAATGAACTTTTTCGGTTAATCTGAGATAACTAACCGAGTTTTCATGCATACTTTGAGAAATGAAGCCTGTAATAAATAAAAACAGTCTACCGCAATCGAGATGACGACATGTGTCCATCATCAAGAATATCTTGGTAATAATTAGTTTTGCTTTGGAAATAAAACATTATACACTTCAATAAGTTAAACCCTATTAACTAATTGATGACATCATCTAGCATGCTTAACCTACTAATCTAGCCGAATCCCTGGCTATATAAACCACCCTTAAATCTTCACAAATCTTCACAAAGTTCACTATTCACAAAACAGTCTTGAGCTTAAACCATTTCAAGAACATGAACTCCAACTCTCTAGCAAAGAAAATTCTATTGGCTGATTTCAACTCAATCTACCAATACGAAGATCATGAGGTTAGAGAAATGTTCTTAGCCGTTGAAAGAAGCGGCCTAAGAGGATTTCTCTAAAACAGATTCATTCTCGACTACCTAGTAGTCGAAGATTCTTCCAGACCGCAGAGAAGGTGCATCGAGACATAATCGTTGCACAAGTTTACGGTCAGTCATTTCTATTCAGCGAGACGGATTTCGCTGAATACTGCGGTTTGCCCACTGAAGGGGTAACCGATTTAACCTACTCTCCGGTGACCATGGAGGAAATGTGTCATCGGTTTTCCAACTCTGACATCCCGGTTAGACCCTGGGGTGCTAAAAGCCAACTCTCTCACAAGTACCAGCTTCTTTGTGAGATTCTGGGAAAGTCCATCTTGGGCAGACAGAAAAGCTATTACTACACCCAAAGGCTTTTCGAGATGATAATCGCTGTTACGGTTGGGACACCGGTTAATTGGTCCTGGATCATCTTCAGCAATCTGAAAAAGATGCTCCTCTCAAACAAATCCGGCTACGCTCCTCAGCTAAGCGGTTTTTGTGTCAGTCTGGACATCCACTCCGGACCCTTCGTAACCCTCCATCCAAAGCACGTGCTCACTAAGGAGAGAGTACAAGAGCTGGTCGACCGATGGGAAGCAGCTAAGGCAAAGAGGAATCAAGCGGCCGAGTCATCAAATGTTTAGCCTGTCTATCCTTCTTTCTCTTTCCCAAACCGGTAATTTTGTTGTACTACCGGTTTGGTACCATGAATTAATGAAAATCATTCCCTTTCACTTTAGTCTAAAAATCATAAATGATCAACATTTAATGCGCCGTATCAAATTAAATCGAATCACTCTTGGAAACAGAAATCTCCATTTTCAAAAAGCATGCCTGATCCGACTTGACTAGACATGCCTTTATTCTCTTGAAAATTTACAAAACATTAATGACCAGACATAAACGGTCTGATTTTTCAAAAATATATTCATTTAATGCATCCAACCTCTCAAGCTATAAAAAGGGACTCAATCTTGCATCTTCAAAAACACGCCTCCTTCATCTTTCTCTCTAAAAAGCTTGAAAATTCAAGAAGAACTCCTGTCAATTTATCATTCTCACTCTTCCTTAAAAATGTCTGTTGAGCTGAGAAACACTCTCATTGTCAACTTCAAAGATGTAAAAGATAGTCGATATAAAAACTTCATCTTCCAACCGGTCATAGAATCGGGGCTTCAAGGATTCCTTGAAGGCTCAAACACCATCCTCGTAGAGGAAGTGTGCGAGTTTTTCAACAATGGGCATATTCTAGACGATAGTAGCATTCGGACCATCGTCGACGGTCAATTTCTTCGGCTTACCGAAGATCAATTTGCCGCCTTCTTTCACCTTCCAACCGAAGGTTTCTCTGACTTTCAAACGCCATTATTTCCGGCTAAGGAAGACTTCACCCATATCTTCTCTTCTTCCATCGTACCGGTCAAAGACCACGGGAAGAAAGAAAGATTTGCTCCTCACTACCAAGTCTTTCATGACTTGGTTCAGCGGTCTATCATGGGCCGAATGCCAAACCAGAACTACAACCGGGAGGCTTTCGACATCATGATAGCCATCATCCGCAACTCATCAATCAACTGGGCAACCTACCTCTTCAACAACTTCAAGCTGTTCATAACCGCTTCAAGGGGAAGGACCGGTTTCGCCCCCCAAGTCATTCGACTTCTGAAAGCTCAGCGCCGCAACCTTGGACCTGGTGTTCCTGTCGGACCGGCCAACACCATATCTCTATCCATGCTAGATAGATGGATATCAAGGATTGAGGAACGGACACCCGACAACACCGTGGACAAGTGGTATGACAGAATGGTGGAAGGGAATTGTGTCGATCTAAACTAAGTTATTTGTTTTTCTTTCCGGTTTTTGGTGATTTTGCTGTACGACTGAAAACCGCTTAATGTCATCTTTCAGACTTATTTATAAAATCTTCTAATTTTAAAGTCTCCGGTTTTTCTTTCCATATCTTTCTTTCCGGTTTTAAGCTCAACAAACATAAAAATTCATCTTAAACGAAACTTCCGGTTAACAACGCTTCCAGTAAACGAAACTTCTGGTTTCAGACTTATTTATAAAATCTTCTAATTTTCTGCCCACGGTTTTACCGCACAAAATTTTCCGCCCATTGATTTATCCGCATTTACCGCCGAAAGTTACTACAGTAACTTTTGGAGGGAAAATTGGCGCCAAAATACCATTAAGTGACGGTTCGCCTTCCAACCGTTCGAAACCGCCTCCTACATAAGTTCAGATCAGTTCACTTTTTACATACGCTTTCTCACTCTAAAAAACTCTCAAATCTTCAAAGGCTCTGCAACTTCCTCTCATCGTTGTTCTTCATCTCTCCTTCACAAATTTATCTTGGCTCTAGGTAAAGCACCTTTCCAATGGATGTTGCAGGTAGATTTCACCGACATCGACGAACACGCTGGGGATAAAAACAAGGTTGTGCTTCAATCTCTAAGAGATTCAGGATTGGAGGTGTTCCTGTCTGGTCCGTTCATCGTGTATCCGACAGCAGTTATGGAGTTTCTGGTGACGGTGACCTTGACAAAGAGGAGGTCTCCGCCATCGTCAATGGCAAAGAGGTGAACATCACGGAGGAGCTTTTCTTTGAAGCCCTCGGTTTGCCCAACACCGGCTTGGACTTCAAGACCGACCTAACCGCTACAGAATCTAATGCGGTCCGGTTGGTGATAACGGCTAACGATCAGGATCTGGTGATTCACTCAAGACGGAAGAACAAACTGAAACCAGAGTTCAAGTGGCTGCTGAATATCATCTCTCGTTCGATTCAGGGTAGAGGAGGTAACTTCGATAACCTGACAAAACTTAAGATTAAGATGATGATGGCTATTGTCCGCGGTGACAAGATAGACTGGGGAGCCGTAATCTTCGAAGAGTTCTGCGAAATGGTGATATAGAAGGATGGCCGGGTTCAGGCATTCGCAATGCAGATCGTCAAA
The DNA here is from genome assembly GCF_907164915.1 of Impatiens glandulifera. Classification (NCBI taxonomy): domain Eukaryota; kingdom Viridiplantae; phylum Streptophyta; class Magnoliopsida; order Ericales; family Balsaminaceae; genus Impatiens; species Impatiens glandulifera. The sequence continues at coordinate 14,082 of NW_025919404.1, forward strand.
ATTCTCAAGTTCCTTAAGATGGAACTTGGTGAAGGTGAACCGCTCCCACCCAACAACATTCTCAACTCCGAGTCAATGATTGAGAAGACTGACAAAGCGGTTAAACCGAAGTCTTCCAGAACGAAATCTTCCAAGGGGACCAGTTCTTCCGCTCCGGCTGAAGAAAGCTCAAAACAAGAAAAACCGAAGAGGGAGGCGGTTCAAGCCTAAGCCTCACAGAAGAAGAAGGGAAGGAAGAAGTCTTCTGCAAAGAAGAGCTCCAACAAACCGGCGGACTCCGAGAAAACTCTTTCCTCGGATAATCGACCGAAGAGAACCAGAGACGTCTTCCAGCCCATTCCCATCAACACCGTTCGTCCCATCAATGTTGACTCTCCACCATCAAGGCAACCCGAGCCCTCGGGGAGCCACGAAACCGAGTCAGCATCCAAGGAGGCAGTAGAGGTTAGTATTAACTCTGAAAACTCTAAATCACTATGCAAGAAGATCGACGAGGTAATGGCCGACGTAGGCTTAAATACCTCGGAAGTCATTGTGGACATAGTCCAAAATATTGCTAGGGAAACCGAAGATGATGTGTCAAGTCGTCTTAAGTCAGTTGATCAGGTTGAGATACCCGATCAAAGTGAAATTCAACCGGTCGAAGAAATGGCCAAAACCGTGAACATCACCCCTCCGGCTCAGGAGGGTAATACTGAAGAACAGGAACCATCTGGTTAAGCAGGGAACAAGTCTGCTCCAAATAATACAACGATCCAATCGGCCCAAGATGGGCCAACCGATTCAACAATCATACCTAAAGGGCCAGTCTAGGTTAACAAAGGCAAAGAAGTTCAAATTGAAGATTCGACGGTAAAGTGAAAAGGTGTTCTGCAAACCGGCTCCCAACCTGAGGTTATAACCGAGGCCAAGGTCACGTTTTCCGCAGATCAAGAGGAGGAAATGTTTGAGGGGCTCATTAGGGACATGAATAGAGATTCCAGTGATGTGATATCACCATATCTCCTATGGGTACAGCTTCGTTGTGAGACAAAGTTGTCAGATATGATTCCGGAGATGAGCGGCAACAAACAATGGGAGAAACTCCTAGAATTAAAAGAAACGGCCCTCAAGCTGACAAAAACCAACCTCATTCAACCCGCATTCAGCAAAACCATGGTAATTCTCGAATACGCTCGGTTACAGGCAGTAGAAGACGCATTGAAGGAAACAGAAGGAGCAGCGTTAACTCCGATTGAAGTAAGAATGACTGAACGGTTTCACCCAGTACGAGAAAAGATCCTTAAAAATCTTGATGGGCTCGATGCGCAATGGAGAAACAACTACAGACATCAATTAATCAATGTCGAATTATATCAAAGCAAACCTTTCTTTGCTGCCGGGGAGACATCCAGGACAGTAGAAAACCGTGGACGAGATCCTCCTCAAACTGATAAGGCTCAGGAACTTGAGTCGTGCCTTGGGAACTACAACATCGCAACAAATGAGAAGACTGCAACGGCTGAAGCCAATCTGTCGAATACCATCCGGGGATCCGTTCAAACCTCAATCAAATCCATGATAGATGAAGCTGTACAAACCTCCGTCAAATCTTTGAACGCAGAATCCATTCAAACCGCAATCGCTCCCTTAGTCGATATGTTAAAGGCTATGGCTGTTCAAATTGGAGAGTTGTCTAAACTTCAAGTGAGCAAAACTCAAGAGCAAATCAATTCTGACGCCAAAACTGCAAGGAAACTACAAAACGCATAAAGGGAAAGGGAACGGTTAAGAAAGAAACTTGAAGACAAAGACCATGCACTTGCCCAGCAGTGTAATGAGGAAGAACATGCAGCTATCCAGGAACCCATACCGGCTCAACCGTCACACGCTATGAAGACAAGGAATAAGAACAAGAGAAAGGCGGTTGCAGAGGTGATGAAGCGGGCAGAGCTAAACAGCCAAAGAGTGATCGAACCAGTCGGGCTGAACGTGCAACCTCTTGATGAAGAAGTAGAAGAGGACCTCGAAGAACTCAACCGGCGCAAAAAGAGGGCAATCGAAAGTTCAACCGCAACTCCAAGCTCCAGACCAACTGTTGCTCAACCGCCTCGACCACCAAAACCAGTCTGTGCCGGTTTTGGATTCGGCAAAAGAACTCCTGGCGTATCAAGTATAGTTGACAGATGGAAAATTGATGCTGCAAGAAGAGCCAGAGAATGGAAGGCAAGGGAAGAGGAAGAAATAAGGCGACTGGAAAAAGAACTTGAAAAGGGGGGACCATCCAAGCCTTAGTTTCCTTTTCTTTCCTTAAGAACAATTTATGTTTGATTTGACTTCAGAACTCAGTCGTTTTATCATGTTTTGAATTTATCAGTCTTTACATATCCTTTGAAAAACTCAAAACACATGTTTTTGAAAATTTTCTTAAATAGAAAATGATCAAAAAGGGAAAAATTGCTAAACAAACTTTTCAAACCGGCCATACATTACAAGTTTTGAATATTTATTCTAAATAATCAAAAAGGGAGAAATTGATAAGAAAAATTAAGAAAGTTAATTTTCAAACCGGCCATACATTACAAGTTTTGAATATTTATTCTAAATAATCAAAAAGGGAGAAATTGATAAGAAAAATTAAGTAAAGTTAATTTTTGGAACCGGCTAGAAAAACTAAATAATTGTTAATCTCTATGTGCAGGAACAGATCAAATCGTATAAACCGTCTGGAGCCTCATGAACCGGATGTTGAAACACTTCAAAGAAATCCAGTTCCAAGTGATCAAGTCAAGATCAGAGGAACCGGTTTTAACTCTCTCAAGAGACAGGCTAGCAAAGACAAAGTTCACATTCCATCCGGACCATATTATGTAAGAGACAAAACCGGAAACTACAATCTGCAGGAGTGACGTAATATGACGAAATAGACGTGTCTCGAAGGGATAAAAGAAGATAAGATCCGATCAGAAACATGCGAGGAAAGCAATGATAATTTACTGATCCGATGTTGACAACCGGAAGGTGCATGCCTGACACGTGTCCGAATCTGCAAACCGGCAACGTCATATTTTCTTGAGAAATCCTTGCATGCTTGCCAAGTGTTGAGGAAGGTGAAACGTGCAAGTAACCTTCCTGTACCGGCATGATGCTGGATCAACCAATCCCACGGTGAGAGAAGAAAATGACCGTTGGGATCTCATCTATTATAAAAAGAAGATGAAGCGACCTCATTAAAGGCATCAATCTGAGCGAACACGAACATATACAAAAAGCAAGCGATAAGTTACAAAATTCTTAGAGAGATAAAATCTTACGATCCAAAACCGGTGTGTCATTAACCGGAAGCTTTGTTTGTGTGTGTTTGTATTGTGTTGTGTATTACATCAAAGAGTGAGTTGGTGTAACCGGCGAGTAGCGAGTTGGGCTCGACCGACATTGTAATTGTTATAACGTTGAAATTTAGTGGAGATCCTTCTCATAACCTGAGAAGAAGGGGTGACGTAGGAGGGTTTACTCCGAACATCCATAAAAAATCTTGTCTCGTGTTACTTCCTTCATTTACTACCTACTCAACTAACCTAACCAAAATCAATCTCACTCCGTAAACCGGTCCACTCATATCTCTAAAACCTACTCCTTCTAAAACACCATCTAAGTCGCATATGTTGCTTCAGACTGAAACAGACATTTCCGCCCTTGAACCCGGTTCAAGAGTCTATGACAGTTTGCGAAGTGCTGAGAACGGTTATAGTCTCTAACCGGACTATCACCAAAGTGTTGTGTGTTGTGTAAGAGGCCACCCTTCCTAAAAGCGGAAACACCCCGGTCCTCCAAGGGCATCCCCGATCCTAACAAATTTTCTGGTTAGGGCTGTTGGAAAAAAAACTTATATTCTATTCCCTACTTGATTGAAAAACTTAGGAGCAAATAAAGCATAAGTATGTTAGGATCGGGGACGCCCTTGGAGGACCGGGGTGTTTCCGTTTTCAGAAAGGGTGGCCGCTTACAACACACACAACTCTTTGGTGATAGTCCGGTTAAAGACTAAAACCGTTCTTAGCACTGCGCAATCTGTCACAGACTCTTGAACCGGGTTCAAGGGCGGAAGTGTCTGTTTCAGGTTGAAGCAACGTTTGCGACTTTTAGATGATGTTTTAGAAGGAGTGGGTTTTATGGAGGTGAGTGACCGGTTTTAGGAGTATGATTGGTTTTGAGGTTAAGGTGAAGTAAAGAGGAAATGAAAGCTACGAAAGAACACGAGACAAGAATTTGTTTATGGATGTTCGGAGCAAACCCTCCTACGTCACCCCTTCTTCTCAGGTTATGAGAAGGATCTCCACTAACTCTTTAGAGTTACAACAACACTTCCGGTCGAGCCCAACTTCGCTACTCGCCGGTTACACCAAACTCACACTTTGATGTAATACAACAACTCAACACAATAACACACAAAGAACTTCCGGTTTTAGACACACCGGTTTTGGAATAAAACAGTTTATCTCTCTAGAATTTAATGCTTTTCGTAATCTGTGACTTGCACAACTTGTCAACTTGCTTCTTCACTTGTGCATTAAATGAAGACGTTTGATCTTCCTTTTATAGCTGAAAGTAGCCAACGGTTACTTTCTTCTCTCTCTTGCGGATTGGTCGATCATTAGCACGCCTGTTTGCAGAAAGGTTGCTTGCACGCTTCAACTTCCTCAACACCTGGCATTCATGCAGGTGACTCTGAGCATAGGATGACATAGCCGGTTTTCAGATTGAGACACGTGTTGAACATCCACTACCGGTTGTCAGCATCGGATCAATAAGGCATCATTGCTTTCCTCGCATGCTTCTGATCGGATCTGATCTTCTTTTATTCTTTCAAGACACGTTTCTTCCGTCATGGTACGTCACTCTTGAAATTTGAATCTTCTGACTTTTGATCTGTACTATCCGGTTTCTGTGTTTTGTGCATTATGATCCAGTTGGAATGTAATCATTTGTTCTTCGTTAACCGGTCGCTTGAGAAAGTGAAACCGGTTCCTCTGATCTTTAACTTGATCACTTGAAGCTGGTTTCTTTGAAGTATATCAGCAACCGGTTTCTGATGCCCCAACCGGTTCATACGTTTTTAGAAGCACCTGCACATGAAATTTAACTTCTGTTTAGTTTATCTGGCCGGTTCCAAAATTAATCTACTTAATTTTTCTATCAAAGTACAAGCAGAAATAAATAACACAATGCACACACGGAATTTTTACGTGGAAAACCTCCTCAAATCAAGGAGTAAAACCACGGGACTTTACGTCTAGTTCAAGCTTCACTAAAATCGGAGTTGAAATACAAACAAGGTATAACAACCTTTTAATACCGCAAAAAGACAAAAGGGCATACCCAAAAGATACAACTTTTTGGTCCCAAACAAGTCAAATAAATACATAAATCAGGAAGAACGTTTAAACCCCAGAAAAACTCCGTTTGAATCTCCGATCGTGAGTTTGATGAACATGCGCGGCTGTAGGCGAAAATCTGCTACAAGATTTTCCTCTTTCTTCTTCTCTTTTAATTTTTTACTTTTGCTTCTTAATGACGAATGACGGCTACCGCTCTTTAAATACTAGAGCAATTAACTTATAACATACCCCTTTAAATACTATAATACCCTTAATGAATTAAAAGTGAAATTGAACCCTATTGGGCCTTTTTCATAGTTGGGAACCCAAACAAAATCCAATAAGGGCTTCCATTATTCAAATGACCTACATTTATATATCCACATTACAAGTTAAACTTATTTATTACTTCAGAAAAACAACATAATTAAACAATTTAAATATACTTAAAATTGAAACATAACTAGAATGAAAGTTGCTTTGGGCTGATATTTCTTCTTTCTCTCACTCCTGAATAATTTGTAGAGTAATATATAATATTAGTTGAATGAACAGTTTCAAAAGTAAATTTATAACTTATTTACTTTTAATAAGTCTGAATTTTATGCTGAGTTTTGATAAGCTTCGTGAATATCATTAGTATCCTTGAAATTTAAATCTCCCACCTTCATCATGTAAGTATATCATAGATATATTTTCATCACTGTATGCCAACCTTTTGAAGTATTATCCTTGACATACAATGAAAGGATCGGCAACACCAATAGAGATAGGGGTCTAACTATTGATGACAACTTCGTTCAAAAACAGTTTAATACAAATCATGTTAGGGATTTGTATCACTTTCTATTCTTCATAAACTCTTACAAACTCTTGAAGCGATTCAAGTGCGGAAACGTTTACTCAGGTTTGAAGCTAAGAACCGATGAGGGAGAATATGACAGAATGTAATTGACACAAACAGTGGTTTATGGATGTTCGGAGCAAAACTCTCATATGTCACCCCTTCTTCTAATTATCGGAAAGATTCACTATACTTTTCTTAGAATAAAATACAGTTGCAAAGCTAGTTCACTGTTGAACAGAACAGACTCTTTTCAACTTATAGTATATTGAAGAATATCACTCAGCAAGACAATACTCTCTCTTTCTTGATGTACAAAAAATACAGTAAGTAAGAAAGCAATTCATAAGATCAATTGTGAGTTCAGAAAACAAGTCTTGTGTGCGGCGCGTTCTGTGTGTGTGTTGGTTCGTTGTCCTTGAGAATCTTGAAATAGAGATCAGGTACCAACGGTCAAATCTTCTATAATGACATGTGGCAAACACCAATTGGATAGCCTCTATAGTACACAGGTACAACAGACTCTGTGCATAAAGATAGTGGTCGTACAAATCTGGTAGTGCGCCCAATATACTTCTAGGATTGTCTTGCAAGAAACAAGTGGTGGGAAGAATATTTTCTTACGTGACATTAATTCATTGGATGCAACTAATTTTCGTACTGATCTGCACGGATTAGTAGAGCAGGAGTAGCGTACAGCTAGTTGATCGTGGGTAGACGGATGCTAACTTCAAGCAACTTCTGAAGCGAGGCATTAGACGTGCTCCATTAGACTATCAAGTCTAATAAAGTTAGACGCCTCCATCTAATAGCAGGATCCATTAGACCACCAAGTTTAATGGAGTTAGACGCGTCTAACTATGTGTTCTCTCAGACTAGTCTAAAGGATAGACTGCACGTCTAACTTTCATCTATTAGACTGCACGTCTAACTACGTTTGTTAGACTGCACGTCTAACTAAATTATTAGACTACACGTCTAAATACGTCTATTAGACTGTACGTCTGTTACATCGGTTAGACTGCATGTTAAACTGCATCTGTTAAACTGCATGTCTAACTACATCTGTTAAACTGCATGTCTAATTACATCGGTTAGACTACACTTCTAACTACGTATCCGTTAGACTGCACGTCTAACTACGTATCTGTTGGGTCAAATTATTTTGACTAAGTGTTGAAATAATTTACCCATTGATATTTTGATGATGAAATAATTTATGAGTTTTGATACAGGTGTATTAAGACAACATGTTATTAGACTTGGATCTAATGAGGGTCATTAGACAGATTTTGATCTCCATTCGCATAAAATTAGACGCAAGTCTAATGGAATCAGACACGCAGTCTAACTCAACGGAGTTAGACGGGCAGTCTAATAGATGTGTAAAGAATTAGACGGGTAGTCTAATGAATACACGGAATTAGACGGATAGTCTAATGGAATTAGACGTGAGTCTAATAGAATTAGACGTACAGTCTAACTCATCGGAGTTAGACGTATAAGTCTAATAGACGTAAAGAATTAGACGGGTAGTCTAATAAATACGCGGAATTAGACGCAAGTCTAATAGAATTAGACATACAGTCTAACTCATCGGAGTTAGACGTGTAAGTCTAATAGATGTGTAAAGAATTAGACGGGTAGTCTAATGAATACACGGAATTAGACGGGGCAGTCTTACTCAGTGGAGTTAGACGTTCCGGTCTAATGGTTATGTAATAATTAGACGGGTTATCTAATTAGTGAAAGTTAGACGTGAGTCTAACTCCTTCTGATTAGTCTGAAGTAGAATCGGAATTAGACGTGGCAGTCTAACTCAGTGGAGTTAGACGCGTCGGTCTAATGGTTATGTAATAATTAGACGGGTTGTCTAATTAATGAAAGTTAGACGTGAGTCTAACTCATTCAGATTAGTCTGAAGTAGAACCGGAATTAGACGTGCCGGTCTAATGGTTTTGTAATAATTAGACGGGTTGTCTAATTAGTGAAAGTTAGACGTGAGTCTAACTCTTTCAGATTAGTCTGAAGTAGAACCGGAATTAGACGTGGCAGACTAACTCAGTGGAGTTAGACATGCCGGTCTAATGGTTATGTAATATATAGACGGGTTGTCTAATTAGTGAAAGTTAGACGTGGGTGTAACTCCTTCAGATTAGTCTGAGGTAAAAACGGAATTAGACGTGTAGTCTAACTTAGTGGAGTTAGACGTACCCGTCTAATGGTTATTGAAATTAGACGCGAGTCTAATTATATTACATCAGGCGGTCTAATAGACGTTTTCATTAGAAGGAGTTGACTTATTTCATTAGACTGATTTTCCCAAATCTGTCTAACTGAAATACGTCTAATGCTCTGTTTAAACAGTACGCTTGAATCTAGCATTTCTCCTACCCACGTGCTATAGCTGTACCCTACTTCTGCTCCACTTTCCCGTGAAGATTAGTACAACAGCTATATGATTCCAATCAAGGAATGCCACGTAAGAGAATTTTCCTCACATTACCCGTTTTGCAGGTGCATCCCCTGATGGAATATTTGGCGCACTACCAGTTCGGTACGGCCACGATCCTTGTGCTCAAAACCTTCTGTGTACAATGGAGGATTTCCAATGGAAGAGCGCAACGTATCATTCTTGAAGATTCGACCGTTAGCTCCTGCTCAGTATTTAATCAATCCTTAGAGCAACGGACGAACAGCCGGATTTTGCCTCCACCAATCTTACGAACAAGCATTATGATTTTTCAGAGAGACACTACTCAATCATCTTGCTTACTGAACTTATTTTTTGAAGCTTCTTTCTGATTGTACTGTATATGAATCGAGAGAGAGAGCTAGAATCAAAACACCATTAGCTGAGTGATATTCTTCATTTTTTTGTAATTGAACAGAAAGTGTTCTGTTCAATAGTGAACTAAGTGTGTGTGTAAACTGTATTTGATTCTCATCATATAGTGAATCCTTCCGGTGGTTGGAAGAAGGGGTGACGTAGGAGAGTTTCTCCAAACATCCATAAACAAACTGCTGTGTTCTTCATTTTCTGTCATCTTTTCATATTTCATCATGTGCTTCAAACCCAAGTAAATAATTCCGCCTTGAATCTGTTTCAAGTGTTTACACAAGTTTGCGTACAATATAAAGAGATATTAATCCCTAACAGGATTTCTATCAAACCGTTTTTCATAAGCCTTCATCATTAACCAGACCCCCGTCTCTATTGATAAAGCCGATCCTATCACTTGGTATCAGAGCCTTGTTTCTATTCTCAAGCGTTTCCTGAAATATGTCTAACATACCCAAAGATGTCAGTGCTACATCCATTCAAACTTTCTCTCGCGAAAACTATATTGTTTGGAAGAAAAGGGTTCGTGCTCATCTCTCTTCTCTTCATGATGACATGTGGAATGTTGTCACAAAAGGTCCTATCAAGATTGATAAGGAGAAGGCCGACTAGACTGCTGATGAAAAGAGGCAGAACAACCTCAACAACATGGCTCTTGATGTTCTGTACAGATCTCTCGATGACAGTATGTTCAACTACATCATCGAATGTGACACTGCCAAAGAGGTCTGGGACAGACTCACTCAACTGTGTGAGGGCAACGAGCAAACCAAGGACAACAAGATTATGGTTGCCACTCAACAGTTCGACAACTTCAAAATGCGTCCTGGTGAAACAATGAACGATTTCGACACCAGATTCAGCAAGATCGTCTCCTCTCTGTCCATCTTAGGCAAGACCTATAGCAACCGGGAGCTTGCTATCAAGGTCATGTGTGCTCTTCCAAGGGAATGTGACATAAAGACTATGGCGATGAGAGAATCCAAAGATCTGAACAAGATCTCTCTCTATGATCTCTTCGCTGACCTCAAGGCCTATGAGTTCGAGTTGAACTGTAGGATGGAAGAAGATCAACCCTCGTCAGTTATTATTGCCAAGGCGTTGGTGACTGCTGAAGAGCCACCAACTGCTCCGGACGTGAAGATGGAAGCTCAGCAGCTGAGCAGCGATGCCATGTCTCTCTTTGTGAAGAAGTTTGGCGAATTCATGAAGAAGAGCAACTCTAACTCAAACTCTTCAAATTCTAATGATAATAGAAAATCTAAAGCTAATGTTACTTGTTTTAACTGTGGTATTAAAGGTCATTATGCATCGGAATGCCGGAAGCCAAACCGTGAAGATGCCAAGGAAGATGGAAAAGAGCTGAAGGCTCTTATGGCCGGTGACGGAAAGAACAAAGGAAGCAGCCGTGGCTCGTACTTCACATCCAGTGAAAGCGATGAAGAAGACGTGGCTTGCTTCATGGCCAGAGAAGATGATGAAGGAACTCAGGAAACTAAGGTATTTGATTTCTCCTCCGAAAGGTTTTCAAGGGAACAACTGGTAGCTGCACTAGATGAAATGGTCATCTAGTACAGAAAGCTAGCATAATCTTTAAATGAAACTAAATCTTCATCAGATTTAAATGAACCAAATCGGTCTAAAGAGGAAGAGTCACATGTTTTTGAAAAGAAAATTGAAGAGATCTCATCTAAAAATGAGATGCTCAAGGAACAGATTCAAACTCTTTCATCTGAAAACAAAAGGCTTAACTATGTTGTTTATGCATGGACAAGGTCTGGTGATGCTGTCAGATATCAGATTAGCATGTTGAAACCTGCTAGATCTAGATCCGGATTGGGATTTGATAGCAATGATCCTAACTTGTCCTGCAAAAAGTCAAAGCCAAATGACAAACTTAAGCCAATAAGTTTTGTCAAAGGAAGTATGACTGACATTGAATCTGATCCTATTCATGAAGAAATTGCTTTCAAAAATGAAATAGTTTATGTTCCACCAATTGTTAGCTGGCTTAAAAATAAGCTTGAAAACACTAATAAGTCTGGTAAATTAAAGCCTGACTCTAAGTCAAGGAGGTTTTAAAAGAAAACTAAAACCTTCTTTAAAAGTCAAAGGATCAGTGGCTAGCAGGAAGTCATCTGCTAAGTCAAAATTTTATGCATTAATCACAACACATAAAGGGAAATCCATCAGAATAACTCAAATATGGATTCCTAAGGGACTAATTGATCGAGGACCCAATTGAGTGTGGGTACCAAGATTTGTAAATAGTTTATTTTGTAGGTGATGCAGGAGGATAGCAGGAAGGAAGCTAGAAGAGTACTCATCTGAGTACACAGCTTGGAAGATCAACAATGGCACTTGCCATTCTGGAAGAATAATTGTTTTTATTTGTTAAAAATATTTTTGGTCTTTGGACCACAAAAATTGTTTAAAAAACTCTAATGTTCATATTCATTTTTGAGAAGAAAAATTTATTTGGAATTAAAGATATTCTCTAGACGAATATCTTTAATCGGTCTAATTAGACAAGGTTGTCTAAGAGAAAAAGTATGTACTTAAACGTATTTTTGCTCACAATTCATACATCTAAGTCTATATGTTGAGATTTTATATCCACGCAATTAAACGGACACATCTAATAGACTTTAGACTTTTTTACGTCTTGAGCAAAAAGATGCTCACGTCTAATAAACACACGTCTAACACGTGGTGTTTATGCAGAATTAGACGTACACGTCTAATAAACATTAGACGGATTTGTTATTTACACGGAATTAGACGTATGCGTATAATACACTCATCCGTATAATAGACGCTGTGTTATTTGTGAAGTAAGAAAAACGTCTAACTACGTGCCGATTAGACTGATCAGGGACAGCTGTCACACGCTGAGAGCTATCTACTTTTCCCGCTTAAAATATCGAACAGTCATCTCTTAATAACATGAAGACACGTGTCTATCAAGTTTAGAGAAAATGACTGATATACCCTCACTTTTAATGGTTACTTCTTGAAAAACGACGTCTAACATTTATTAATGGGCCATATCCCTAGAATAGACGGTTATTCAGTATTTCCATCTTTCATCTATATAAGGACATTCCTGCATGATTTTGAAAACTTTCAATCTCTCGAAATCTCTAAGAACCCTAGTTTTCTTGCATTTCTCTCACTAAAACTTTCTGAAATATCGTATCGATTCACATTCTCTCAAAATGGTGAAGAAAATCACGCTCGATCATTGTACTTTGCAGGTGGACTTTCCATCGGTGTACTCTTTGATCAGCCGGAGGTGGTGAAGATGTTCCAAACCATAGAATGTTCTGGGTTGAGGAAGTATCTGGGCGGACCGTTCATCTTCTATGAAGATGAAGTTCGCGAGTTCTTCAAAACGACAGTTATGGTGGATGATTTCATCGTAGCAACCGTTAATGGAAAAGAGATCTCTTTTGATGAAGCGGTGTATGCGGAGTTCTTTGAACTTCCAACGGAGGGTCATCTGTTCGACTTGGTGCTCTCTTCTGAAATCATGGAGGAAATGAAGACTTCCTTCTCCGCTGACGGTTCTAAGATCCATGTGAATGGATATAAGAAGGTATTCAAACCCCACTTTATTCTCCTAAACGACGTGGTGGCGAAGGCGCTGCACGGGAAGGCCGGCTCATTCAATCTCTATAGTCAAGACTGTTTTGACTATATGTGCACCATTTCTAAAGGAATCCAAGTGAACTGGGGTCATACCCTGTTTCAGAATCTGTGTTACTCCATCAACCAGACGAACAAGGAGAGTATCACCTATGCGGCTCAACTAAGCCACCTATTGAAGTTTTAGGGGGTTCCTGTTGGTGAACCGGCGTAGATTAACTCTGCAAGAGTTTTTACTGCTTCTACGGTGTCCAGCACTCTGATTAGAGTGAAGAACACCCTAGAGTCTGCATCTGGGGCCTCTAGTTTCCAGACTGGCGGAAGGCCTTCCACCCGATCAAAGCCCTCTGCTTTTGTTATGTCAACAGGGGCAAAGAGAACCAGAACTGTGAATGAATCAGAGGCCAGTTCCTCCAGCATGAAAAGTCCAAGTCAGAAGGACACTGAATCCGTTGATTCAAGGGTAAAGCAAGGTCCAGGCGTACTTGCTGCAACCCCGATGACATCATTATCTACTCCCTCAACCTTCTTGAGGAAACCTTCGAGGTCTTGTGCCTCAAAGGAGAAGAAGACAAAGGCGTCCCGCGCGTCTAAATTCGCTAAGGTAACGTCTTCTAAGTCTTTGGCTGCTATGCCAAAATTTGTTGTTCCCGAAGTGGAACAAGCTGAATCTGTTTTCTCTCCCCTGAGAGAATCTGCTGAAGGACCTGCTGTTGAGTCAGCCGGTCCAAATGTTGAATCTATTGACAGGGCGGAGTCCCCTGTTACTCAATCTGATCAGGTAGCCGTCGGTGCTACAGAGTCGTCTATGCCAAAACAAAGTGTTGTTTCTACCCTTGTTGCTGGTGAACCCATCATTCCTGCTCCCAAGGATTCCTTGGTGGTCGGAAAGATTGTTTGTAGAGAGCTTCCGGCTGAGCTCTATTTGAAACCCCAATCCGCCTTCGAACTGTTGCGGGCCAGGAAAGGGGCAAAAGGAATTGTTATTGGTGAACCAAGACCAGCTTCAAAACCTGTAGAGGTTGTTGGAAAAGGGAAGTGTACTGCTTTTCAAGCTCCTGAGAAGGTGTCTGAAGCAAGAGGAATCGTTGATCTCATTTTCGATCAAGTAAAAGTTCTTTCATCTGAAAAGTTAAGAATCTATGACTCCTGGTGTACTGAGAGGCTGTCCTCTAAGTACAACGACTTTCTGTCCAATGCTGCCATAACGAAAGAATGGAAGAAAAGAGTAGCAAACGACAAGAAGGTTCTGAAGTGGGCAAGAACTTCAGATGTGGGTGAAGCATTGAACAAAAGAGAACTGGTGGAAGCTTTCATTCTTGGAAAAGCCCTGTTTCCAATTTATGAAGCCAGGAAAGCAAACTTCAACCCTGACGCAAAAGGAGCTGATGTTGAAGTCAAAGTGCTGAAGAAGTTGAATGACATCATGGAAAGCTATGTTTCTGCTGCATCCAGATACATTCATGCCGCCGATTGCTCCGGCGTAGAACCGCTCAACGAAGAAGAGGCAACGGACATTTCAAACGCTGATGAATCAGATGTTGCTCTCCTGATCGAATTCGGGAATATTTCTGCCGAAGAGAGACGCATTCAAGATCATCCCGTTCAAGAGCTTCCTAATGAAGATGAAGAAATGGTGAATGTTCAAGAGCCTGAACAAGTTATTGAGACAAATGTTGAAGAAGTAATCTTGAAAGATGTATCTGAGGAGGCTTTGAAAGATACTATTGAAGACGATGTGTTTATAACCCCTATTGCGAGAACAGAGGGTGCTCAAGAGAAACTGGCCGAGGTAACTCAGCCAGAGACTGCAAGAATTGAGGGGGAACCCTCTAAAGAGAATAATGATGAAGAAGAAAGTTCCTCATCTGAGGAGGAACAGGATGAGCAACCAAAGGTTGTTAAGTCTTACCTATTTCCTGATGGTGTTGTGGGAAGTGTTCACGAAAACATAACCACTCCCTGTCACTATTCTGGAAGTTTGCTCGAAAGATTTGAAAGGGCACAAAGAGAAGTTGACGATGAAGAGGCACAAGAGAAAGCGGTTAAGGATGCTGAAGTTAATCAGCCTGAGAATCCTTGCAGGTTCATACAAACATTGAGCCTATTCAAAGTATGGCTACAGAATCTGAAGAAGTGTCTTCTCACGAAGGTCAATCCGCTGGAGGAAATAAATTGTTAAGATCTATGAAGTCTATGCTTTCCTCAATGCAGAAGACTATGTGTCAGTCAATGATCTCCAGGGAAGAGGAAAGAGCGAATTTCAGCAACATGTTCAAGATCTTAACTGAGCTGGATAAGACCCTGAAGATGAATACTTATGAGACCCATGTCTCAAATGTAAAGTTTTCAAAATTTCAACAGAAAAGCTTCAACCACCAAACTGAACTATTTGACATTGAGAGGCACATCAATGACGAACGCCACAAGGAAACCTTAGATGAATTCAGTCTGGTAAAGAATCAGCTGGTAGAAATGCAAGGGTGCATGAGGAGAAATGACAATGAACGACAAGAATTTGCTGAGAACCTTTCCAGGAAGTTTCAAGCTAAGGAAGATGCTTTAGGCAATGCTGAAAGTGCTCAACCTCGACCAGTTCAAGGTGAGTCAAGCAGGAGGAACGATGGTGTAGCAACCGGGACCAGATCCAGGCGGGCCCTAAGTTCTGATGACAATCCTAGGCCAACCAAGAGAGATGGTGGTCGAAGTGGGTCTAAGCGCGGTGGTAGAAATGGTGGCGGCCAGAGTAGGTTGTCTAATGTTGATCAAGGTGGACATGGCAGTGTTGCTGAGCGTGGAGGAAGATCGAATGTAGGAGGTCGTGGTGGTCGCGGCTATCCTCATTTCATGAACATCCTTCCCGGGCAAAAGATGAGTCCAACCGATCCTCGAATAAAAAGGGAAGAACAATGATCTCTCTTCTTTTACTCTGTTTAAATTTATTGAACATGGCTTTTGATAAGTTTTTCGAATACTGGTACTTTTGAATGACGGGTGTAAGTGAATAAGTTGTTTGTTTGTTTATTTATTGGATGAATGCATGTCTTGTTATGTGTATGCAGGTTTGCAATTTCCTCATCAAAAAGGGGGAAATTGTTGGGTCAAATTATTTTGACTAAGTGTTGAAATAATTTACCCACTGATATTTTGATGATGAAATAATTTATGAGTTTTGATACAGGTGTATTAAGACAACAAGTTATTAGACTTGGATCTAATGAGGGTCATTAGACCGATTTTGATCTCCATTCGCATAAAATTAGACGCAAGTCTAATGGAATCAGACACACAGTCTAACTCAACGGAGTTAGACGGGCAGTCTAATAGATGTGTAAAGAATTAGACGGGTAGTCTAATGAATACACGGAATTAGACGTGAGTTTAATAGAATTAGACGTACAGTCTAACTCATTGGAGTTAGACGTGTAAGTTTAATAGACGTAAAGAATTAGACAGGTAGTCTAATGAATACACAGAATTAGACGCAAGTCTAATAGAATTAGACGTATAGTCTAACTCATCGGAGTTAGACGTGTAAGTTTAATAGATGTTTAAAGAATTAGACGGGTAGTCTAATGAATACACGGAATTAGACGGGGCAGTCTAACTCAGTGGAGTTAGACGTGCCGGTCTAATGGTTATGTAATAATTAGACAGGTTGTCTAATTAGTGAAAGTTAGACGTGAGTCTAACTCCTTCAAATTAGTCTGAAGTAGAATCGGAATTAGACGTGGCAGTCTAACTCAGTGGAGTTAGACGTGCCGGTCTAATGGTTATGTAATAATTAGACGGGTTGTCTAATTAGTGAAAGTTAGACGTGAGTCTAACTCCTTCAGATTAGTCTGAAGTGGAACCGGAATTAGACGTGTCAGTCTAACTCAGTGGAGTTAGACGTGTCGGTCTAATGGTTATGTAATAATTAGACGGGTTGTCTAATTAGTGAAAGTTAGAAGTGAGTCTAACTCCTTCAAATTAGTCTGAATTAGAACCGGAATTAGACTTGGCAGTCTAACTCAGTGGAGTTAGACGTGTCGGTCTAATGGTTATGTAATAATTAGACGGGTTGTCTAATTAGTGAAAGTTAGACGTAGGTCTAACTCCTTCAGATTAGTCTGAGGTAGAACCGGAATTAGACATGTAGTCTAACTCAGTGGAGTTAGACGTACCCGTCTAATGGTTATTGAAATTAGACGCGAGTCTAATTATATTAGACCAGGCGGTCTAATAGACGTTTTCATTAGAAGGAGTTGACTTATTTCATTAGACTGATTTTCTTAAATCCGTCTAACTGAAATACGTCTGATGCTCTGTTTAAGCAGTACGCTTGAATCTAGCATTTCTCCTACCCACGTGCTATAGTTGTACCCTACTTTTTCTCCAGTTTCCTGTGAAGATTAGTACAACAGCTATATGCATCCAATCAAGGAATGCCACGTAAGAGAATTTTCCTCACATTACCCGTTTTGTAGGTACATCCCTGATGGAATATTCGGCGCACTACCAGTTCGATACGGTCACGATCCTTGTGCTCAAAACCTGCTGTGTACAATGGAGGCTTTCCAATGGAAGAGCGCCACATATCATTCTTGAAGATTCCACTGTTAGCTCCTGCTCAGTATTTAATCAATCCTTAGAGCAATGGACGAACAGCCGGATTTTGCCTCAACCAATCTTACGAACAAGCATTCTGATTTTGCAGAGAGAGACTACTCAACCATCTTGCTTATTGAACTTATTCTGTGAAGCTTCTTTCTGATTGCACTGTGTGTGAATCAAGAGAGAGAACTAGAATCAAAACACCATTAGTTGAGTGATATTCTTCATTTTCTTGTAATTGAACAGAAAGTGTTATGTTCAATAGTGAACTAAGTGTGTGTAAACTGTATTTGATTCTCATCATATTGTGAATTCTTCCGGTGGTTGGAAGAAAGGGTGACGTAGGAGAGTTTCTCCGAACATCCATAAACAAACTGCTGTGTTCTTCATTTTCTGTCATCGTTACATATTTCATCTTGTGCTTCAAACCCAAGTAAACAATTCCGCCTTGAATTTGTTTCAAGTGTTTATACAAGTTTGCGTAGAATAGAAAGAGATATTAATCCCTAACAGGATTTCTATCAAACCGTTTTTCATAAGCCTTCATCATTAGCCAGACCCCCGTCTTTATTGATAAAGTCAATCCTATCAGTATTTGTTAGACTGCACGTCTAACTACTTATCTGTTAGAGTGCACGTCTAACTACGTATTCGTTAGACTGTACGTCTAACTACGTTTATTAGACTACACGTCTAACTACGTCTGTTAGACTACACGTCTAACTACGTCTGTTAGATTACACTTCTAACTACGTCTATTAGACTGCACGTCTAACTACATTTGTCAGACTGCACGTCTAACTACGTGTGTTTGACTATACATCTAACTATGTTTGTTAGACTGCACGTCTAACTACGTTTGCTAAATTGCACGTCTAACTACGTATCTATGAGACTGCACGTTTAACTTCGTATCTGTTAGACTGCATGTCTAAATACGTATTTTTTAGACTACATGTCTAACTACGTATCCGTTAGACTACACATCTAACTATTTAGACTACACGTATAACTACGTATTCGTTATACTGCACGTGTAACTACGTATGTCTAAAAACCAATATGTCTAATGAACCTGATTTAGGCTAACTACGTTTGTTAAACTGCACGTCTAACTACGTATCCGTTAGACTGCACGTCTAACTACGTATCCGTTAGACTACACGTCTAACTACGTATTCGTTAGACTGCACGTCTAACTACGTTTGTTAGACTACACATCTAACTACGTCTGTTAGAGTGCACGTCTAACTACATCTGTTAGACTACACTTCTAACTACGTCTATTAGACTGCACGTCTAACTACATTTGTCAGACTGCACGTCTAACTACGTCTGTTAGACTATACATCTAACTACGTATATGTTAGAGTGTACGTCTAACTATGTTTGTTAGACTGCACGTCTAACTACGTCTGTTAAATTGAATGTCTAACTACGTATCTGTTAGACTGCATGTCTAACTACGTATTTTTTATACTGCATGTCTAACTACGTATATGTTAGACTGCACATCTAACTACTTAGACTACACGTCTAACTACGTATTCGTTATACTGCACGTCTAACTACGTACGTCTAAAAACCAATACGTCTAATGAACCTAATTTAGGCTAAGTCAAACTTAGCATGTTTTGATGCACCTGCATAAAAGACGGCTTAGTTTCCTTCTTATTTAAGTTTTATACAAACTTATCATCAAAATACCTTTAGTCAGAATAGTTTGACCCTAAGTCAAAATAATTTGACCTAACAATTTCCCCTTTTTTAATGATGATGTTAAAACTTTGTGCAATTAATTACATAAACATCCATCCAATTAAAAAAATAATACTTGTTCGCAAACTACAGAAATAGGTTCCAAAAAATAATATTCAAAAACCAAGTTTAAAAAGCCAAGTTTAAAAAGCCAAGTTCAAAAACCAAGTTCACAAACCAGGTTCACAAACCAACCAAGTTTAGAGGAGTAGAAATTATTAATCTTCCCTTTTCACGATTAGGTAGTTGAATCCTTCACCGCTCAGAAGGTTTTGAAATGGAGGGAGAGGATGGCCACCACGACCACCTCTTCTGTCGCTTCAACCACCACGATCACCGTTGCGACCTCCACCTCTTTTGGTTGCCTGCAACCTCCTTCATCATGTTGTTTTATCTTCGATCTGGTGCCGGTTAAAACACCACCTCTACTGCTACCACCGCCTCTCAAACTTCCTTCACCCTTTTTAACATTATCATCGCCATAAGAAATGAGGTTATTTTCTTTATTAACAGCAGCTTCAGCATCCTCAATGGCCTGAATTTGTCTTACGAAAGAATCAGCTTGTTCCAATCGCTCGGCATCAACTCTACTCATATGACTTTATATCTCAACCATTTGACTTTGAAGCAAACTCACACCAGCCATAACTTCTTAATGAAGTTTAATGTTGATTTCCCTCTCGCAATCATACATATCGGACTGCCGTTTGAACAGATTCTTCTCGAATTTGGTGTATTTTTTGTTGAGGATGTTGATCTCGTACGTGTTCCTCTTCATGGTTTGCTCCATTTCTTTTTGAGTTGCAACAAGAGAGGAAAATTACTTCTTGTTTGTTTTCTAATTCTTTACAATTTTCACCATTTTGGACTGCAAGTCCTCAACAGTCTTCTGAAAGGTGTTCATTATTTCTGTCATAGACTTTTGAAGCTTTGTACCACCAGGGGACGTTCCTTCATTTGATGAGACTTCTTGAGAATCGGCGGGAGCGGTCCGAATAGGACTAATATGAGTGTGAACTTGCAGGGACTACTCTAGTTCATCCTCCTTAGAAGCACTTTTAGACTTTTCTTTATCACCCATAACATCTTCACACACCTTGTGAATCTGATCAGACGTACCGTCGAAGTGAAGAGGAAGGTCAACAACATCATCATGAATGTTTGCAGTTATTATCATCGGAGTTGGTCGAGGAATATGTGAACCGGGAATAAAGCATTGAGACAGGGGAAGATCTTCTGAAGACGCATCATTGTTATATTGTTGCCCCTCAGAGGAAAAACTCTTATCAGATTCTTTATCATTTGAGGGTTCCCCCTTAGAACATGCTTCATTGGGCTGACTGACTTCAGCCTTCTTCTCTGGAGATGCCTCTAATTCAAGAATAGGGGATTCCAGGGCTTCTTCTTCTTGGATTGCAATTTGAACGGGTTCGATATTGATCTCTTCTATAATAATCGGATCGGGTTGAACTGGTTCCTCGGTCTGTTCAATTCTGGGTTGAGCCATAAGGCATTTTTCTTCAACAAAAAGGCTTCCCAGTTCAATAAGATGAGCAGCGGCTTGCTCATCTTCTGGAAGAATAAAGTCACCATCATCAGACAATTGCATCGGATCATCCTCATCTGAAGAGTTTCAGAAAGGATTTACCCTGGAGCATTCTACTTCATGAACGTACCTAAGAACGATGGAGATGTAATCCTGCATGATTTCATCAAGTCTTTTCAGAGCCTTCTCCTCTACCTCAACATTCCTTTCCAAAGGATTGAAGTTGGCTTTTCTCACTTGGTTGATTGGAAAAAGAGCCCGACCTCTCAGATTTGCTTCAATCAGCTCCTTTCTCTTTAGAGCTTCATAGACTTCTGAGATTTTAGTCCATTTCAGGACTCTCTTTTCAATTTTGACCAGCTTCAACCATTGCCCACTTATACCATTTCCCTTGATGACTTGATCATACCTATGGGACATTCTGTTCATAACCCAAGTATCAAAGATCTTGATCTTCGCAACAGCCTTTACTTTGGTCTGATCCATCATTAGGTTTATGATACACATTGCCTCTAAGACCTCCTCATTGAATAGATAGCCTTTCCTTTCCAATAACCTCAACAGGATTTGGAGTAGATCTTAGTTCCCCAATGGTTATTTCAGCAGCTTTTCTAGTGGCTCTCATTATCTCATGAGGAGTAAGAGGTTTTGCAAAGAGCCCAGGCGAAGATTCAGACTGGACTATCTTTCATGTTACTAAGGACACTTCTTGAACTTGCTTGGGAACGGGGGCTCTTCAATTGGCAAGAAAAGATCCTGATCACATACAACACCAGCAACAAGGATAAGAACAGCACCTTGCTCTGGTTCGACAAAAACTATAGCTTCAGTAGCTACTGGATCGGATTGACGGACAAGAGATGGAATCCTGTCAATATTTTCAATATTTGCACCAACTGGCTCAACCGTTGGCCCGGCAGCAAGTTCCACTAACGGAACGGAGACAGACAAATCTTGTTCCAACACAGGAACATTAAACGTAGACACTTCAGCTTGAGATTGAGTAGAGTTACCTTAGGCGATGCTTTTAAATATGTAGACGCTCTGAGCGCCTTTGATTTTTCTTCTCTTAAAACAGAGGATTTTGCTGGTTTTCTCAACTTGCTCGAGGGAGGAGACATGGGAGACATTGAAATAGCAGCAAGTGCGGATGGACCTTGCTTTACTCTAGAATCAACTATTCTAGAATCCTTCTTCGAAGTACTTTTCTGACTAGTAGAACTAGCATCTGATTCGTTCACAGTTCTTGTTCTTTTGGCTCCTGTTGAGAGAATAGAATCTGTCGGTTGTTTAAAACGAGTGACAGATCTTCTGCCCATCTATTAGCTCGACGCGCCAGATAGAGACTCCTTTGAGTTCTTCATTCGAACGAGAGTGTTGGCGACTGTGAAGACGTTGAAAACTCGGCAAGAGTTAATCGGCTCGGAATCCCCCATGGGGACCCCTAAGTGTTCCAGAAATCGGCTAAGTTGAGCAGCAAAGCTTACACTCCCCTTATTTTTGGGATCAATCGTTGCACACAGGTTCAGGAATAGCGTTGAAGCCTAGTGAACCTGAATACCCTTGGAAATGGTCGTCATATAGTCAAAACAGTCTTAAATATATAGACGAAACAATCCTGCCCTCCCTTGAAGAGCTTTAGCAACAACATCATTCAACAAGATGAAATGAGGTTTAAGAACCTTCTTACTCCCGTTTAATCTGATTTATAAACCGTCGGATGAGAAAACAGTCTTCATTTCCGCCGTGACTTCTGATGGGAGATTCAGGTTGAACGTGTGGCCCTCCGATGGAAGTTCGAAGAACTCCGCATAGGACACTTCGTTGAAAGAAATAACTATATTATTCACCGTTGCCGTAATAGAATCGCCAACCATAGTTGCCGATTTGAAGAACTCCCTAACTTCCTTCTCGTAGAATATGAACGGCCCACCGAGATACTTCCCGAGATCAAAGTATTCCAGATATCTGAATATGTCGACCACCTCTTATTGATCGAAAGTATACACAAAAGGAAAATCCACCTGCAAAGTATAGTGTCCGAGGGTGATTCTCTATTTGAGAGGGAAAATTAGATGACACGGCACCTGGGACAGATGTCCTTGATCGGTCTACTACACACGTAGTAAGACGTTTTTCTTACTTCTACAATCTATGAGATCTAAACGTCTATTAGACGCATGGTTCTATTAGACGCAGGCGTCTAATCACTTGTCTTATGTCTTATAAACATCTAACGTATATTAGACGTTGACGTCTAATTACGCATGATCAACACGTATTAGACGTGTGTTTGGTTAGACGTGAGCTTCCAATTGCTCTTGTCTTATAAACGTCTAACGTCTATTAGACGTCAGCGTCTAACCGCGCAGGTTATTAACCAAGCCACATAGACTTAAATGCATAGAATGTAAGTAAAAAATACGTCAAGTACATACTTTTTTCTTAGACGACCTCATCTAATAGACCGATTAAAGCATTTTTTCTGCGTGCATCTTTATTTTTATATTAACTTTTTCCGCTCATTTTGTGAATGTACAAAATGAATAAATAAATGTTTTGAGGTCCTTAAGACAAAAAATATTTTTAAAACATAAAACACTTAGTCCTTAGGAATCACAAGGGTCATTGTTGATCTCCTAAAATGTATACTCAGAAGAGTATGCTCCATGATTCTTTCTTGCAACTTTCCTGTATCACCTACACAAGAAAATATTTACAAACTTTGGTACCCATATTTAATTGGGTCCTTGATCAATTAGTCCCTTGGGAATCCATATTTGAATTATTTTGATGGATTTCCCATTTTGTGTTGTAATTAGTGCGTATGATTTTGACTTAACAGACGTTTTCCTACTAGCCACTGATCCCTTAGCATTTGAAGATGATTTTCTTTTGAAACTCCTTGACTTTGAGTCAGGTTTTAGATTGTCAGACTTGCTGGCTACATCTAACTTAATTTTCATCCAACTAACAGTCGGCGGAACATAAGTTATTTCATTCTTCAAAGCTAACTCTTCATGAATTTGATCAGATTCAATGTTAGTTAAACTCCCTTTGAAAAAACTTATTGGCTTAAGCTTGTCAGTTGTTGAGTTTAGCTTTTTCCAGAACTGGTTTGGGTCATGGTTATTAAATCCTAAACCGGATTTAGATCCAGCAGGCTTCAACAGACTAATCTGATATTTGACAACTTCTCTAGACCTTGTCCAAGCACTAACAACATTGGTTAACCTTTTGTTTTCAGAAGAAAGTGTTTGAATCTGTTCCTTGAGCATCTCATTCTCAGATGAGATCTCGATCTTGTCATTTTCAAGATTTTTTAATTCTAGAGTTTGAGACAAAGCAGGTTGAGACAATTTAGATGAAGACTTTATTTCATTTAAGGATTCTGCTAGTTTTCTGTACTCTATGACCATGTCATCTAGTGCAGCTACCAGTCGTTCCCTTGAAAAATTTCAGAAGAGAAGTCAAATACCTCAGTTTCCTGAGTTTCTTCTTTTTCTCTTACCATGAAACAGGCAACCTCGTCTTCATCACTATCGCTGGATGAGGAGTAAGAGTCATTATAGTTTCGTCTGTTCTTCCCATCCCCTGTCACAAGAGCCTTCAGCTCCTTTTCTTTGTCCTTCTTCTTCTCATCACGCTTCGGCTTCCGACATTCCAACTGGTAATGACCTAGAATTCCACAGTTAAAATACATAACATTAACTTTGGATTTCTTATTATCATTTGAATTTGAAGAGCTTGAGTTAGAATTTCTCTTCTTTATGAAATCGCCAAACTTCTTCACAAAGAGAGACATAGCATCATTGCTGAGCTGTTGGGCAGTTGTCTTCACATCAGGAGCAACCGGTGACTCTTCAGCAGTCACCAAAGCTTTGGCAATGATGATGGATGAGGGTTGATCTTCTTCAATCCTTGAGTTCAACTCGAACTCATAGGCCTTGAGATCAGCAAACAGATCGAAGAGCGAGATCTTGTTGAGGTCTTTGGATTTCCTCAAAACCATCGTCTTTATGTCCCATTCCATTGGCAAAGCACGCATAACCTTGATAGCAATCTCCCTGTCTCCATAGGTCTTGCCAAGAATAGAGAAAGTGGAGATGATTTTGCTGAACCTTAAGTCAAACTTAGTCATTGTTTCACCAAGACACATTTTGAAGATATCAAACTGTTGAGTAGCAACCATGATCTTGTTCTCCTTTGTTTGTCTGTTGCCCTCATACAATTAGGTAAGTCTATCCCAGATCTCCTTGGTAGTGTCACACTCGATGATGTAGTTGAACATACTGTCATCAAGAGATCTGTACAGAACATCTAATGCCATATTGTTTAGGTTGTTTCTTCTCTTGTCTTCACTGGTCCATTCGGATTTCTCCTTATCAATCTTAATGGGACCATCTGTGATAACACTTCACATGTCATCATGAAGAGAAGAGAGATGAGAAAGAACTCTCTTCTTCCACACGATATAGTTTTCTCTTGAGAATATGGGGATTGCGGTAGCGCTGGCATCTTTGGTTATGGTCGACATTCTTAGAGAAAGCTTGAGAATAGAAACAATGCTCTAATACCAATTGAAAGGATCGTTGGTACCAATAGAGACAGGGGTCTAACTATTGATGACAACTTCGTATAAAAACAGTTTGATAGAAATTCTGTTAGGGATTTGTATCACTTTCTATTTTTCACAAACCCTTGCAAACTCTTGAAGTGATTCAAGTGCGGAAACGTTTGCTCAGGTTTGAAGCTAAGAACCGATGAGGGAGAAGATGAAAGAATGTAAATGAAACAAAAAGTTGTTTATGGATGTTCGGAGCAAAACTCTACTACGTCACCCTTCTTCCAACCATCGGAAGGATTCACTATACTTTTCTTAGAATCAAATACAGTTGCAAAGCTAGCTCACTATTGAACAGAACAAACTTTGTTCAATTTACTGTATATTGAAGAATATCACTCAGATAGATAATACTTTGATTTTATCTCTCTCTTTCTTGATGTACAAAAAACACAGTAAGCAAGAAAGCAATTCGTAAGATCGATTGTGAGTTCAGCAAACAAGTCTTGTGTGCGGCGCATTCTATGTGTGTGTTCGTCTGTTGTCCTTGAGGATCTTTAAATAGAGAACATGTACCAACAGTCGAATATTCTATAATGACACATGGAAAAAACCCATTGGAAAGCCTCTATAGTATACAGGTACAGCAGACTCTATGCATAAAAATCGTGGTCGTACCGATCTGATAGTGCGCCCAATATTCATCTAGGATTGTCCTGCAAGAAACAAGTAGTGGGAAGAATATTTTCTTACGTGGCATTAATTCATTAGATGCAACTGGCTGTCGTACTAATGTGCACGGATTAGTGAAGTAGGAGTAGCGTACAGCTAGTTGATCGTGGGTAGACGGAGGCTAACTTCAAGTAACTGCTGAAGCGAGGCATTAGACGTGCTCCATTAAACTTCCAAGTCTAATGAAGTTAGATGCCTCTGTCTAATAGCAGGATCCATTAGACCACCAAGTCTAATGGAGTTAGACGATACGTCTAACTACGTGTCCCCTCAGACTAGTCTGAAGGAGTTAGACTACGCGTCTAACTTTCATCTGTTAGACTACACGTCTAACTACGTCTGTTAGACTGCACGTCTAACTACGCCTGTTAGATTGCATGTCTAACTACGTTTGTTAGACTGCACGTCTAACTACGTCTATTAGACTGCACGTCTAACTATGTATCCGTTAGACTGCACGTCTAACTATTTATCTGTTATACTGCACGTCTAACTACGTCTGTTAGATTGCACGTCTAACTACGTATCCGTTAGACTACATGTCTATCTACGTATCCGTTAGACTGCACGTCTAACTATGTATATGCTAGATTACACGTCTAACTACGTATCCGTTAGACTGCACGTCTAACTATGTATCCGTTAGACTACACGTCTAACTATGTATCTGTTAGACTGCACGTTTAACTACGTCTGTTAGACTGCACGGTTAACTACGTCTGTTAGATTGTATGTCTAACTACGTCTGTTAGACTGCACGTCTAACTACGTTTGTTGGACTGCACGTCTAACTACGTATCCGTTAGACTGCACGTCTAACTACGTTTGTTAGACTACACGTCTAACTTCGTTTGTTAGAATGCACGCTAATTACGTATCTGTTAGACTTCACGTCTAACTACGTATCTGTTAGACTGCAAGTCTAACTACGTATTTGTTAGACTACACGTCTAACTATGTATCCGTTAGACTGCACTACTAACTACGTATCCATTAGACTACATGTCTAACTATGTATCTGTTAGACTGCACGTCTAACTACGTACGTCTAATAACCAATATGTCTAATGAACCTAATTCAGGCTAAGTCAAACTTAGCATGTTTTGATGCACCCGCATAAAAACAATTAGACGACTTAGTTTCCTTCTTATTTAATTTTTATATAAACTCATCATCAAAATACTTTTAGTCAGAATAGTTTGACCCTAAGTCAAAATAATTTGACCCAACATAGAATATTTGTGACGCTTGATTAGCCAACACAAAAGGCCCCTGGGATTTTAAAAACCTTTCACAGTTCACATTAACAAATCTATATTTATCTATTTTTACTCCTCTTTCTCTAGAATAGACATCAAATCACTTACATTTGAATAAAATAATTCGTCACCAATAAATTGCACTTCAATAATTTGCAATAATTCCCCCCATAATAATCAATATTGTATCTCCCATAATTTCCATTCACCAAAATATCGTTTATTTGTGATCATAAACCCTTATCATGGTCTTCGGTGTGGAATTTGAATCCATTTATTTTATATGAATAAATGTCTTCGCGAATTGAGTGGGTCCACGAGCTAATGAAAGTAGGTCTTCCAATTTCTTACTTTGATCATAGTTATATAACTTATTGACCTAATTAAAGAAATATATTAATTTTGTCCTATCATTTATCATACAAATGAAATATATAAATATCAAATATGTTACTTACCCTAGCTTTAAACCACTTTAAAAATTCTTTATCCCAATTTTCTTCCATCAAAACCAAAGAATCACAAGCACGAATTTTCAAGAATTCACTACATAGAAAATATTAAGAATCGTCAATACTAATTATAATACAAAAATCATATATATAAATTTGATTCAAAATTGTAATATGGTTAAACTTATTCATGATTTTTCAAAATTTAATATGAGTTTGTTCTTGTTCAACTTTATTAAGATTATATGTCACACATGTTGATAGTTTTCCAACGGATAAAAATATAGATAAAACGTCGTTTATTTCAGCATATCCTCCATCAACTATGTAAAAATATCTTGAGCATAAAGTGGTACACTCATTTGACATATAACCCTCAACAATTGAAGCCTTTGGATAAAATTTGTTTCGAATGTAGGATTTTAAAGTACACGATTTTTATTCAATAAGATACATCTATCGATATTGAACGGGTCCCCAAACATTTCTTCATTTACTAAATGGATAGGAAACAAAGTTGTCGTTTTCTCTTAGAACATAATGTATATGGTATATGAGGAAACTCAATGTAGTCTACTTTCAAAAGAGGAAGCAATGCATGCCCCTTATATTAATGGTTTTCAAATCGTAACGTGATTTTCGTTATCTTTACTTTTTCCTTTGATGTCCATAATTGTTCCAACAATACTGTCATATATATTATTCAGAATATGAATTACATCCAAGTTATGTCTCAACAAAGATGTTTCACAATAAGGTAGTTCAAAGAATATACTTTTCTTATTCCAATTATCACCATGTTCTTCATGTGATACTTGTGTCTTTATAGAAGAGTCATTACTTAATACTAGCAAAAAGTCTGTGTGTTTGCACGAATGTAAGTTAACACATATATTAACTAAAAAAACATGCAAAAAAAATGAAAATAAAAATAAAATCCTATTTTTTCGTCTTAATAAATCGTCGTTTGTCAAACAACCACTAAATGCTTGTAGTTGTCAACGCTACTTAAATCTACCATTCAAATGGATTCCTTTGTGTTATTTTTTGAGATTCTAATATCAATAGATATTATAACA
>NW_025919405.1:0-23109 GCF_907164915.1 Impatiens glandulifera
TGTCTTATATAAAAACACAAAATCCAATATAAAGTACAAAATTAACGTTTTTTCTTAAATTTTTCGTTTTCACGCTTTTATTTTGTATTTAATTTCGTAAATACATCAAAAATCAATTAGAAAGTTCGATATTAACGTGTTTTTTTTTAAATCATACGTTTTCACGCGTTTATTTTTCGTTTTTTCGTAAATACATTAAAAATCAATTAAAATAATCGAAATTAACGTGTTTTTTTTAAAATTATACATTTTCACGCGTTTATTTTGTGTTTTTCTAGTACTAAACGACAAAAAATCTTTAAATCGATATGTTTTCATGATATTTTGTATTTTGTCTTATATAAAAACACAAAATCCAATATTTTGTCTTATATAAATTCCGTTTTCATGATATTTTTTATTTTGTCTTATATAAAACACAAAATCTGTTTTTTTAAATCATACGTTTTCACACATTTATTTTGTGTTATTCTCGTTCAAAACGACAAAAAGACTTCAAATCGATCAGTTTTCCATATATTTTGTATTTTGTCTTATATAAAAACACAAAATCCAATATTTTGTCTTATATAAATTCCGTTTTCATTATATTTTATATTTTGTCTTATATAAAAACACAAAATCCGTTTTTTTTAAATCATATGTTTTCACGAATTTATTTTGTGTTTTTCTTGTAAAAAACGACAAAAAGATTTCAAATCGATCAGTTTTCCATATATTTTGTATTTTGTCTTATATAAAAACACAAAATCCAATGTAAAGTACGAAATTAACGTTTTTTCTTAAATCGTTCGTTTTCACGTTTTGATTTTATGTTTTATTTCGTTAAAACTTCAAAAATCAATTATAAAGTTCGAAATTAACGTGTTTTTAAAATTATACTTTTCACGCGTTTATTTTATGTTTTTTTCGTAAAAACATTAAAAATCAATTAAAATGTTCTAAATTAACGTGTTTTTTTAAATCATACGTTTTCACGTGTTTATTTTGTGTTTTTCTCGTACAAAACGACAAAAAGTCTTCAAATCGATCAGTTTTCCATATATTTTGTCTTATATAAAAACACAAAATCCAATATAAAGTACGAAATTAACGTTTTTTCTTAAATTTTTCGTTTCCACGCTTTTATTTTGTATTTAATTTTGTAAATACATCAAAAATCAATTAGAAAGTTCGATATTAACGTGTTTTTTTTTAAATCATACGTTTTCACTCGTTTATTTGTGATTTTTTCGTAAATACATTAAAAATCAATTAAAATAATCAAATTAACGTGTGTTTTTTTTAAAATTATACATTTTCACGCGTTTATTTTGTGTTTTTCTAGTACTAAACGACAAAAAAATCTTTAAATCGATATGTTTTCATGATATTTTGTTTTTTGTCTTATATAAAAACACAAAATCCAATATTTTGTCTTATATAAATTTCGTTTTCATGATATTTTGTATTTTGTGTTATATAAAAACACAAAATCCGTTTTTTTTAAATCATACGTTTTCACGAATTTAGTTTGTGTTTTTTCTCGTACAAAACGACAAAAAGACTTCAAATCGATCAGTTTTCCATATATTTTGTATTTTGTCTTATATAAAAACACAAAATCCAATGTAAAGTACCAAATTAACGTTTTTTTCTTAAATCGTTCGTTTTCACGTTTTTATTTTATATATTATTTCGTTAAAACTTCAAAAATCAATTATAACGTTCGAAATTAACGTGTTTTTTTTAAATCATACGTTTTCACGCGTTTATTTTATGTTTTCCTCGTTCAAAATGACAAAAAACTTAAAATCAATCCGTTTTCCATATATTTTGTATTTTGTCTTATATAAAAACACAAAATCCAATATTTTGTCTTATATAAATTCCGTTTTCATGATATTTTATATTTTGTGTTATATAAAAACACAAAATCCGTTTTTTTTAAATCATACATTTTCACGAATTTATTTTGTGTTTTTCTCGTACAAAATGACAAAACAATTTTCCATATATTTTGTATTTTGTCTTATATAAAAACACAAAATCCAATGTAAAGTACGAAATTAACGTTTTTTTCTTAAATCGTTCGTTTTCACATTTTTATTTTATATTTTAATTCGTTTAAAATTCAAAAATCAATTATAAAGATCGAAATTAACGTGTTTTTTAAAATTGTACTTTTCACGCGTTTATTTTATGTTTTTTTCGTAAAAACATTAAAAATCAATTAAAATGTTTTAAATTAACGTGTTTTTTTAAATCATACGTTTTCACGTGTTTATTTTGTGTTTTTCTCGAACAAAATGACAAAAAGTCTTCATATCGATCAGTTTTCCACATATTTTGTATTTTGTCTTATATAAAAACACAAAATCCAATATAAAGTACGAAATTAACATTTTTTCTTAAATTGTTCGTTTTCACGCTTTTATTTTGTGTTTTATTTCGTAAATACATCAAAAATCAATTAGAAAGTTCGATCTAACGTTTTTTTTAAAATCATACGTTTCACGCGTTTATTTTATATTTTCCTCGTACAAAACGACAAAAAACATAAAATCAATCTGTTTACATGATATTTTATATTTTGTCTTATATAAAAACACAAAAATCCAATATCATGTACGAAATTAGCGTTTCTTCTTAAATCGTTCGTTTTCACGCTTTTATTTTGTGTTTTTCGTTAAAACATCAAAAATCAATTAAAAAGTTCGAAATTCACATGTTTTTTTAAAATCGTATGTTTTCATTTCACGCGTTTATTTTGTGTTTTTCTAGTACAAAACGAACAAAATCTTTAAATCGATCTGTTTTCATGATACTTTGTATTTTGTCTTATACAAAATACAAAATCCAATATTTTGTCTTATACAAATTCCGTTTTCATGATATTTTGAATTTTCTCTTATATAAAAACAAAAAATCCGTTTTTTTAAAACATACATTTTCACGCATTTATTTTGTGTTTTTCTCGTACAAAATGACAAAAAGTCATCAAATCGATCAATTTTTCATATATTTTGTATCTTGTCTTATATAAAAAAACACAAAATCCAATAAAAAGTACGAAATTAACGTTTTTTCTTAAATCGTTCGTTTTCACGCTTTTATTTTGTGTTTTATTTCGTTAAAACTTCAAAAATCAATTATAAAGTTCGAAATTAACGTTATTTTAAAATTATACTTTTCACGCGTTTATTTTATGTTTTTTTCGTAAAAACATTAAAAATCAATTAAAATGTTCTAAATTAACGTGTTTTTTTAAACCATACGTTTTCACGTGTTTATTTTGTGTTTTTCTCGTACAAAACGACAAAAAGTCTTCAAATCGATTAGTTTTCCATATATTTTGTCTTATATAAAAACACAAAATCCAATATAAAGTACGAAATTAACGTTTTTTCTTAAATTTTTCGTTTCCACGCTTTTATTTTGTATTTAATTTCATAAATACATCAAAAATCAATTAGAAAGTTCGATATTAACGTGTTTTTTTTAAATCATATGTTTTCACGCGTTTATTTTACGTTTTTTCGTAAATACATTAAAAATCAATTAAAATAATCGAAATTAACGTGTGTTTTTTTAAAATTATACGTTTTCACGCGTTTATTTTGTGTTTTTCTAGTACAAAACGCCAAAAAATCTTCAAATCGATCCGTTTTCATGATATTTTGTATTTTGTCTAATATAAAAACACAAAATCCAATATTTTGTCTTATATAAATTCCGTTTTCATGATATTTTTTATTTTGTCTTATATAAAAACACAAAATCCGTTTTTTTTAAATCATACGTTTTCACACATTTATTTTGTGTTATTCACGTTCAAAACGACAAAAAGACTTCAAATCGATCAGTTTTCCATATATTTTGTATTTTGTCTTATATAAAAACACAAAATCCAATATAAAGTACAAAACTAACGTTTTTTCTTAAATTTTTCGTTTTCACGCTTTATTTTGTGTTTAATTTCATAAATACATCAAAAATCAATTAGAAAGTTCGATATTAACGTGTTTTTTTTAAATCATATGTTTTCACGAATTTATTTTGTGTTTTTCTCGTAAAAAACGACAAAAAGATTTCAAATCGATCCGTTTTCCATATATTTTGTATTTTGTCTTATATAAAAACACAAAATCCAATGTAAAGTACGAAATTAACGTTTTTTCTTAAATCGTTCGTTTTCACGTTTTGATTTTATGTTTTATTTCGTTAAAACTTCAAAAATCAATTATAAAGTTCGAAATTAACGTTATTTTAAAATTATACTTTTCACGCGTTTATTTTATGTTTTTTCGTAAAAACATTAAAAATCAATTAAAATGTTCTAAATTAACGTGTTTTTTTAAATCATACGTTTTCACGTGTTTATTTTGTGTTTTTCTCGTACAAAACGACAAAAATTCTTCAAACCGATCAGTTTTCCATATATTTTGTATTTTGTCTTATATAAAAACACAAAATCCAATATAAAGTACAAAATTAACGTTTTTTCTTAAATTTTTCGTTTTCACGCTTTTATTTTGTATTTAATTTCATAAATACATCAAAAATCAATTAGAAAGTTCGATATTAACGTGTTTTTTTTAAATCATACTTTTTCACTCGTTTATTTTGTGATTTTTTCGTAAATACATTAAAAATCAATTAAAATAATCAAAATTAACGTGTGTTTTTTTAAAATTATACATTTTCACGCGTTTATTTTGTGTTTTTCTAGTACTAAACAACAAAAAATCTTTAAATCGATATGTTTTCATGATATTTTGTTTTTTGTCTTATATAAAAACACAAAATCCAATATTTTGTCTTATATAAATTCCGTTTTCATGATATTTTTTATTTTGTCTTATATAAAAACACAAAATCCGTTTTTTTAAATCATACGTTTTCACACATTTATTTTGTGTTATTCACGTTCAAAACGACAAAAAGACTTCAAATGGATCAGTTTTCCATATATTTTGTATTTTGTCTTATATAAAAACACAAAATCCTATATTTTGTCTTATATAAATTTCGTTTTCATTATATTTTATATTTTGTCTTATATAAAAACACAA
The DNA here is from genome assembly GCF_907164915.1 of Impatiens glandulifera. NCBI lineage: Eukaryota > Viridiplantae > Streptophyta > Magnoliopsida > Ericales > Balsaminaceae > Impatiens > Impatiens glandulifera. The sequence goes on from NW_025919405.1 coordinate 5,055, forward strand.
AATCCGTTTTTTTTAAATCATACGTTTTCACGCATTTATTTTGTGTTTTTCAAGTACAAAACGACAAAAAGACTTCAAATCGATCAGTTTTCCATATATTTTGTATTTTGTCTTATATAAAAATACAAATCCAATGTAAAGTACGAAATTAACGTTTTTTCTTAAATCGTTCGTTTTCACGTTTTGATTTTATGTTTTATTTCGTTAAAACTTAAAAAATCAATTATAAAGTTCGAAATTAACGTGTTTTTAAAATTATACTTTTCACACGTTTATTTTATGTTTTTTTCGTAAAAACATTAAAAATCAATTAAAATGTTCTAAATTAACGTGTTTTTTTAAATCATACGTTTTCACGTGTTTATTTTGTGTTTTCTCGTACAAAACGACAAAAAGTCTTCAAATCGATCAGTTTTCCATATATTTTGTCTTATATAAAAACACAAAATCCAATATAAAGTAAGAAATTAATGTTTTTTCTTAAATTTTTCGTTTCCATGCTTTTATTTTGTATTTAATTTCATAAATACATCAAAAATCAATTAGAAAGTTCGATATTAACGTGTTTTTTTTTAAATCATACGTTTTCACTCGTTTATTTTGTGATTTTTTCGTAAATACATTAAAAATCAATTAAAATAATCAAAATTAACGTGTGTTTTTTTAAAATTATACATTTTCACGCGTTTATTTTGTGTTTTTCTAGTACTAAACGACAAAAAATCTTTAAATAGATATGTTTTCATGATATTTTGTTTTTTGTCTTATATAAAAACACAAAATCCAATATTTTGTCTTATATAAATTTCGTTTTCATGATATTTTGTATTTTGTGTTATATAAAACACAAAATCCGTTTTTTTTAAATCATACGTTTTCACGAATTTATTTTGTGTTTTTCTCGTTCAAAACGACAAAAAGACTTCAAATCGATCAGTTTTCCATATATTTTGTATTTTGTCTTATATAAAAACACAAAATCCAATATTTTGTCTTATATAAATTCCGTTTTCATGATATTTTATATTTTGTCTTATATAAAAACACAAAATCCGTTTTTTTGAATCATATGTTTTCACGAATTTATTTTGTGTTTTTCTTGTAAAAAACGACAAAAAGATTTCAAATCGATCCGTTTTCCATATATTTTGTATTTTGTCTTATATAAAAACACAAAATCCAATGTAAAGTACGAAATTAACGTTTTTTCTTAAATCGTTCGTTTTCACGTTTTAATTTTATGTTTTATTTCGTTAAAACTTCAAAAATCAATTATAAAGTTCGAAATTAACGTTATTTTAAAATTATACTTTTCACGCGTTTATTTTATGTTTTTTTCGTAAAAACATTAAAAATCAATTAAAATGTTCTAAATTAACGTGTTTTTTTAAATCATACGTTTTCACGTGTTTATTTTGTGTTTTTCTCGTACAAAACGACAAAAATTCTTCAAATCGATCAGTTTTCCATATATTTTGTATTTTGTCTTATATAAAAACACAAAATCCAATATAAAGTACAAAATTAACGTTTTTTTCTTAAATTTTTCGTTTTCACGCTTTTATTTTGTATTTAATTTCATAAATACATCAAAAATCAATTAGAAAGTTCGATATTAACGTGTTTTTTTTAAAATCATACGTTTTCACTCGTTTATTTTGTGATTTTTTCGTAAATACATTAAAAATCAATTAAAATAATCAAAATTAACGTGTGTTTTTTTTTAAATTATACATTTTCACGCGTTTATTTTGTGTTTTTCTAGTTCTAAACGACAAAAAATCTTTAAATCGATATGTTTTCATGATATTTTGTATTTTGTCTTATATAAAAACACAATATCCAATATTTTGTCTTATATAAATTTCGTTTTCATGATATTTTGTATTTTGTGTTATATAAAAACACAAAAACCGTTTTTTTAAATCATACGTTTTCACGAATTTATTTTGTGTTTTTCTCGTACAAAACGACAAAAAGACTTCAAATCGATCAGTTTTCCATATATTTTGTATTTTGTCTTATATAAAAACACAAAATCCAATGTAAAGTACGAAATTAACGTTTTTTCTTAAATCGTTCGTTTTCACGTTTTTATTTTATATATTATTTCGTTAAAACTTCATAAATCAATTATAACGTTCGAAATTAACGTGTTTTTTTTAAATCATACGTTTTCACGCGTTTATTTTATGTTTTCCTCGTTCAAAATGACAAAAAACTTAAAATCAATCCGTTTTCCATATATTTTGTATTTTGTCTTATATAAAAACACAAAATCCAATATTTTGTCTTATATAAATTCCGTTTTCATGATATTTTATATTTTGTGTTATATAAAAACACAAAATCCGTTTTTTTTAAATCATACATTTTCACGAATTTATTTTGTGTTTTTCTCGTACAAAATGACAAAACAATTTTCCATATATTTTGTATTTTGTCTTATATAAAAACACAAAATCCAATGTAAAGTACGAAATTAACGTTTTTTCTTAAATCGTTCGTTTTCACATTTTTATTTTATATTTTATTTCGTTTAAAATTCAAAAATCAATTATAAAGATCGAAATTAACGTGTTTTTTAAAATTGTACTTTTCACGCGTTTATTTTATGTTTTTTTCGTAAAAACATTAAAAATCAATTAAAATGTTTTAAATTAACGTGTTTTTTTAAATCATACGTTTTCACGTGTTTATTTTGTGTTTTTCTCGAACAAAATGACAAAAAGTCTTCATATCGATCAGTTTTCCACATATTTTGTATTTTGTCTTATATAAAAACACAAAATCCAATATAAAGTACGAAATTAACATTTTTTTCTTAAATTGTTCGTTTTCACGGTTTTATTTTGTATTTAATTTCGTAAATACATCAAAAATCAATTAGAAAGTTCGATCTAACGTTTTTTTTTAAAATCATACGTTTCACGCGTTTATTTTATATTTTCCTCGTACAAAACGACAAAAAACATAAAATCAATCTGTTTACATGATATTTTATATTTTGTCTTATATAAAAACACAAAAATCCAATATCATGTACGAAATTAGCGTTTCTTCTTAAATCGTTCGTTTTCACGCTTTTATTTTGTGTTTTTCGTTAAAACATCAAAAATCAATTAAAAAGTTCGAAATTCACATGTTTTTTTAAAATCGTATGTTTTCATTTCACGCGTTTATTTTGTGTTTTTCTAGTACAAAACGAACAAAATCTTTAAATCGATCTGTTTTCATGATACTTTGTATTTTGTCTTATACAAAATACAAAATCCAATATTTTGTCTTATACAAATTCCGTTTTCATGATATTTTGAATTTTCTCTTATATAAAAACAAAAAATCCGTTTTTTTAAAACATACATTTTCACGCATTTATTTTGTGTTTTTCTCGTACAAAATGACAAAAAGTCATCAAATCGATCAATTTTTCATATATTTTGTATCTTGTCTTATATAAAAAAACACAAAATCCAATAAAAAGTACGAAATTAACGTTTTTTTAAATCGTTCATTTTCACGTTTTTATTTTATATTTTATTTTGTTAAAACTTTAAAATCAATTATAAAGTTCGAAATTAACGTTATTTTAAAATTATACTTTTCACGCGTTTATTTTATGTTTTTTTCGTAAAAACATTAAAAATCAATTAAAATGTTCTAAATAACGTGTTTTTTTAAACCATACGTTTTCACGTGTTTATTTGTGTTTTTCTCGTACAAAACGACAAAAAGTCTTCAAATCGATTAGTTTTCCATATATTTTGTCTTATATAAAAACACAAAATCCAATATAAAGTACGAAATTAACGTTTTTTCATAAATTTTTCGTTTCCACGCTTTTATTTTGTATTTAATTTTGTAAATACATCAAAAATCAATTAGAAAGTTCGATATTAACGTGTTTTTTTTTAAATCATATGTTTTCACGCGTTTATTTTGCGTTTTTTCGTAAAATACATTAAAAATCAATTAAAATAATCGAAATTAACGTGTGTTTTTTTAAAATTATACGTTTTCACGCGTTTATTTTTTGTTTTTCTTGTACAAAACTGACAAAAAGACTTCAAATCGATCAGTTTTCCATATATTTTGTATTTTGTCTTATATAAAAACACAAAATCCAATATTTTGTCTTATATAAATTCCGTTTTCATGATATTTTATATTTTGTCTTATATAAAAACACAAAATCCGTTTTTTTTAAATCATACGTTTTCACGAATTTATTTTGTGTTTTTCTCGTACAAAACGACAAAAAGACTTCAAATCGATCTGTTTTCATGATATTTTGTATTTTGTCTTATATAAAAACACAAAATCCAATGTAAAGTACGAAATTAACGTTTTTTTCTTAAATCGTTCATTTTCACGTTTTTATTTTATATTTTATTTCGTTAAAACTTTAAAAATCAATTATAAAGTTCGAAATTAACGTGTTTTTAAAATTATACTTTTCACGCGTTTATTTTATGTTTTTTTCGTAAAAACATTAAAAATCAATTAAAATGTTCTAAATTAACGTGTTTTTTTTAAATCATACGTTTTCACGTGTTTATTTTGTGTTTTTCTCGTACAAAACGACAAAAAGTCTTCAAATCGATCAGTTTTCCATATATTTTGTATTTTGTCTTATATAAAAACACAAAATCCAATATAAAGTACGAAATTAACGTTTTTTCTTAAATTGTTCGTTTTCACGCTTTTATTTTGTATTTAATTTCGTAAATACATCAAAAATCAATTAGAAAGTTCGATATTAACGTGTTTTTTTTAAATCATACGTTTTCACGCGTTTATTTTATGTTTTCCTCGTACAAAACGACAAAAAACTTCAAATCAATCCGTTTACATGATATTTTGTATTTTGTCTTATATAAAAACACAAAAATCCAATATAATGTACGAAATTAACGTTTTTTTCTTAAATCGTTCGTTTTCACGCTTTTATTTTGTGTTTTTTTTCATAAAAACATCAAAAATCAATTAGAAAGTTCGAAATTAACTTGTTTTTTTTAAATCGTACGTTTTCACGCGTTTATTTTGTGTTTTTTTCGTAAAAAAAATTAAAAATCAAATAAAATGTTCGAAATTACGTGTGTTATTTTTAAAATTATACGTTTTATGCGTTTATTTTGTGTTTTTTCTAGTACAAAATGATAAAAAATCTTTAAATCGATCTGTTTTCATGATATTTTGTATTTTCTCTTATATAAAAATACAACATCCGTTTTTTTTAAATCGTACATTTTCACGCATTTATTTTGTGTTTTTCTTGTACAAAACGACAAAAAGTCATCAAATCGATCAATTTTCCATATATTTTTTATTTTGTCTTATATAAAAAACATAAAATCCAATAAAAAGTACGAAATTAACGTTTTTTTTCATAAATCGTTCGTTTTCACGCTTTTATTTTGTGTTTTATTTCGTAAATACATCAAAAATCAATTACAAAGTTTGAAATTAATGTGTGTTTTTTTAAAATCGTACGTTTTCACGCGTTTTTTGTGTTTTTTCGTAAAACATTAATTAAAATGTTCGAAATTAACGTGTGTTTTTTTAAAACATACGTTTTCACGCGTTTATTTTCTTTTTTTCTTGTACAAATCGACAAAAAATCTTCAAATCGATCCGTTTTCATGATATTTTGTATTTTGTCTTATATAAAAACACAAAATCCAATATTTTGTCTTATATAAATTCCGTTTTCATGATATTTTATATATTGTCTTATATAAAAACACAAAATCCGTTTTTTTTAAATCATACGTTTTCACGCATTTATTTTGTGTTTTCTCGTTCAAAACGACAAAAAGACTTCAAATCGATCAGTTTTCCATATATTTTGTATTTTGTCTTATATAAAACACAAAATCCAATATTTTGTCTTATATAAATTCCGTTTTCATTATATTTTTTATTTTGTGTTATATAAAACACAAAATCTGTTTTTTTTAAATCATACGTTTTCACACATTTATTTTGTGTTTTTCTCGTTCAAAACGACAAAAAGACTTCAAATCGATCAGTTTTCCATATATTTTGTATTTTGTCTTATATAAAAACACAAATCCAATGTAAAGTACGAAATTAACGTTTTTTCTTAAATCGTTCGTTTTCACGTTTTGATTTTATGTTTTATTTCGTTAAAACTTAAAAAATCAATTATAAAGTTCGAAATTAACGTGTTTTTAAAATTATACTTTTCACACGTTTATTTTATGTTTTTTTCGTAAAAACATTAAAAATCAATTAAAATGTTCTAAATTAACGTGTTTTTTTAAATCATACGTTTTCACGTGTTTATTTTGTGTTTTTCTCGTACAAAACGACAAAAAGTCTTCAAATCGATCAGTTTTCCATATATTTTGTCTTATATAAAAACACAAAATCCAATATAAAGTACGAAATTAACGTTTTTTCTTAAATTTTTCGTTTCCATGCTTTTATTTTGTATTTAATTTCATAAATACATCAAAAATCAATTAGAAAGTTCGATATTAACGTGTTTTTTTTAAATCATACGTTTTCACTCGTTTATTTTGTGATTTTTTCGTAAATACATTAAAAATCAATTAAAAAAATCAAAATTAACGTGTGTTTTTTTAAAATTATACATTTTCACGCGTTTATTTTGTGTTTTTCTAGTACTAAACGACAAAAAATCTTTAAATCGATATGTTTTCATGATATTTTGTTTTTTGTCTTATATAAAAACACAAAATCTAATATTTTGTCTTATATAAATTTCGTTTTCATGATATTTTTATTTTGGGTTATATAAAAACACAAAATCCGTTTTTTTTAAATCATACGTTTTCACGCATTTATTTTGTGTTTTTCTCGTTCAAAACGACAAAAAGTCATCAAATCGATCAGTTTTCCATGTATTTTGTATTTTGTCTTATATAAAAACACAAAATCCAATGTAAAGTACGAAATTAACGTTTTTTCTTAAATTGTTCGTTTTCACGTTTTGATTTTATGTTTTATTTCGTTAAAACTTCAAAAATCAATTATAAAGTTCGAAATTAACGTTATTTTAAAATTATACTTTTCACGCGTTTATTTTATTTTTTTTTTCGTAAAAACATTAACAGTCAATTAAAATGTTCTAAATTAACGTGTTTTTTTAAATCATACATTTTCACGTGTTTATTTTGGGTTTTTCTCGTACAAAACGACAAAAAGTCTTCAAATCGATCAGTTTTCCATATATTTTGTATTTTGTCTTATATAAAAACACAAAATCCAATAAAAAGTACGAAATTAACGTTTTTTCTTAAATCGTTCACTTTTCACGCTTTTATTTTGTATTTATTTCATAAAACATCAAAAATCAATTAGAAAGTTCGATATTACGTGTTTTTTTAAAATCAGTACGTTTTCACGCGTTTATTTGTGATTTTTTTCGTAAATACATTAAAAATCAATTAAATACGATCGTAATTAACGTGTGTTTTTTTTTAAATTATACGTTTTCACGCGTTTATTTTGTGTTTTTCTCGTACAAAACGACAAAAAAATCTTTAAATCGATCCGTTTTCATGATATTTTGTATTTTGTCTTATATAAAAACACAAAATCGAATATTTTGTCTTATATAAATTCTGTTTTCATGATATTTTGTATTTTGTCTTATATAAAAACACAAAATCCAGTTTTTTTTAAATCATACGTTTTCACGCATTTATTTGTGTTTTTCTCGTACAAAACGACAAAAAGACTTTAAATCGATCCGTTTTCCATATATTTTGTATTTTGTCTTATATAAAAACACAAAATCCAATGTAAAGTACGAAATTAACGTTTTTTCTTAAATCGTTCGTTTTCACGTTTTTTTTATATTTTATTTCGTTAAAACTTCAAAAATCAATTATAAAGTTCGAAATTAACGTGTTTTTTAAAATTGTACTTTTCACGCGTTTATTTTATGTTTTTTTCGTAAAAACATTAAAAATCAATTAAAATGTTCTAAATTAACGTGTGTTTTTTTTAAATCATACGTTTTCACGTGTTTATTTTGTTTTTTTCTCGTACAAAACGACAAAAAGTCTTCAAATCGATCAGTTTTCCATATATTTTGTATTTTGTCTTATATAAAAATACAAAATCTAATATAAAGTACGAAATTAACGTTTTTTCTTAAATTGTTCGTTTTCACGCTTTTATTTTGTATTTAATTTCGTAAATACATCAAAAATCAATTAGAAAGTTCGATATTAACGTGTTTTTTTAATTCGTACGTTTTCACGCGTTTATTTTATGTTTTCCTCGTACAAAACGACAAAAACTTCAAATCAATCCGTTTACATGATATTTTGTATTTTGTCTTATATAAAAATACAAAATCCAATAAAAAGTACGAAATTAACGTTTTTTTCTTAAATCGTTCGTTTTCACGCTTTTATTTTGTTTTTTTTCGTTAAAACATCAAAAATCAATTAGAAAGTTCGAAATTCACGTGTTTTTTTTAAATCGTACGTTTTCAATACACGCGTTTATTTTGTGTTTTTTCGTAAAAAAAATTAAAAATCAATTAAAATGTTCGAAATTAACGTGTGATTTTTTAAAATTATACGTTTTCACGCGTTTATTTTGTGTTTTTTCTAGTACAAAACGACAATAAATCTTTAAATCGATCTGTTTTCATTAAATTTTGTATTTTCTCTTATATAAAAACACAAAATCCGTTTTTTTAAAACATACATTTTCACGCATTTATTTTGTGTTTTTCTTGTACAAAACGACAAAAAATCATCAAATCGATCAATTTTCCATATATTTTTTATTTTGTCTTATATAAAAAACATAAAATCCAATAAAAAGTACGAAATTAACGTTTTTTTTTAATCGTTCATTTTCACGCTTTTATTTTGTGTTTTATTTCGTAAATACATCAAAAATCAATTACAAAGTTTGAAATTAATGTGTGTTTTTTTAAAATCGTACGTTTTCACGCATTTTTTGTGTTTTTTTCGTAAAACATTAATTAAAATGTTCGAAATTAACGTGAGTTTTTTTTAAAACATACGTTTTCACGCGTTTTTTTTTTCTTTTTTCTTGTACAAAACGACAAAAAATCTTCAAATCGATCCGTTTTCATGATATTTTGTATTTTGTCTTATATAAAAACACAAAATCCAATATTTTGTCTTATATAAATTCCGTTTCCATGATATTTTATATATATTGTCTTATATAAAAACACAAAATCCGTTTTTTTTAAATCATACGTTTTCACGCATTTATTTTGTGTTTTTCTCGTTCAAAACGACAAAAAGACTTCAAATCGATCAGTTTTTCATATATTTTGTATTTTGTCTTATGTAAAACACAAAATTCAATATTTTGTCTTATATAAATTCCGTTTTCATTATAATTTTTATTTTGTGTTATATAAAACACAAAATCTGTTTTTTTTAAATCATACGTTTTCACACATTTATTTTATGTTTTTCTCGTTCAAAACGACAAAAGACTTCAAATCGATCAGTTTTCCATATATTTTGTATTTTGTCTTATATAAAAACACAAATCCAATGTAAAGTACGAAATTAACGTTTTTTCTTAAATCGTTCGTTTTCACGTTTTGATTTTATGTTTTATTTCGTTAAAACATCAAAAATCAATTATAAAGTTCGAAATCAACGTGTTTTTTAAATTATACGTTTTCACGCGTTTATTTTATGTTTTTTTGGTAAAAACATTAAAAATCAATTGAAATGTTCTAAATTAACGTGTGTTTTTTTAAATCATACATTTTCAAGTGTTTATTTTGGGTTTTTCTCGTACAAAACGACAAAAAGTCTTCAAATCGATCAGTTTTCCATATATTTTGTATTTTGTCTTATATAAAAACACAAAATCCAATATAAAGTACGAAATTAACGTTTTTCTTAAATCGTTCGTTTTCACGCTTTTATTTTTTGTTTTGTTTCGTTAAAACATCAAAAATCAATTAGAGAGTTCGAAATTAAATGTTTTTTTTTTTAAATCGTACGTTTTCACGCGTTTATTTTGTGTTTTTTTCGTAAAAACATTAAAAATCATTAAATGATTCGAAATTAACGTGTGTTTTTTTAAAATTATACCGTTTTCACCGCGTTTATTTTGTGTTTTTCTAGTACAAAACGACAAAAAATCTTTAAATCGATCTGTTTTCATGATATTTTGTATTTTGTCTTATATAAAAACACAAAATCGAATATTTTGTCTTATATAAATTCCGTTTTCATGATATTTTGTATTTTGTCTTATATAAAAACACAAAATCCGTTTTTTTAAATCATACGTTTTCACGCATTTATTTTGTGTTTTTCTTGTACAAAACGAAAAAAGACTTCAAATCGATCAGTTTTCCATATATTTTGTATTTTGTCTTATATAAAAACACAAAATCTAATGTAAAGTACGAAATTAACGTTTTTTCTTAAATCGTTCGTTTTCACGCTTTTATTTTATGTTTTATTTCGTTAAAACATCAAAAATCAATTATAAAGTTCGAAATTAACGTGTTTTTTTAAATTATACGTTTTCACGCGTTTATTTTATGTTTTTTTCGTAAAAACATTAAAAATCAATTAAAATGTTCTAAATTAACGTGTTTTTTTAAATCATACGTTTTCACGTGTTTATTTTGTGTTTTTCTCGTACAAAACGACAAAAAGTCTTCAAATCGATCAGTTTTCCATATATTTTGTATTTTGTCTTATATAAAAAACACAAAATCCAATATAAAGTACGAAATTAACGTTTTTTCTTAAATCGTTCATTTTCACGCTTTTATTTTGTATTTTTTTCGTAAAAACATCAAAAATCAATTAGAAAGTTCGAAATTCACGTGTTTTTTTAAAATCGTACGTTTTCACGCGTTTATTTTGTGTTTTTTTCGTAAAAACATTAAAAATAAATTAAAATGATTGAAATTAACGTGTGTTTTTTTTAAAATTATACGTTTTCACGCGTTTATTTTGTGTTTTTCTAGTACAAAACGACAAAAAATCTTTAAATCGATCCGTTTTCATGATATTTTGTATTTTGTCTTATATAAAAACACAAAATCCAATATTTTGTCTTATATAAATTCCGTTTTCATGATATTTTGTATTTGTCGTATATAAAAACACAAAATCCGTTTTTTTAAATCATACATTTTCACGCATTTATTTTGTGTTTTTCTCGTACAAAACGACAAAAAGACTTCAAATCGATCAGTTTTCCATATATTTTGTATTTTGTCTTATATAAAAACACAAAATCCAATGTAAAGTACGAAATTAACGTTTTTTCTTAAATCGTTCGTTTTCACGCTTTTTATTTTATGTTTTATTTCGTTAAAACATCAAAAATCAATTATAAAGTTCGAAATTAACGTGTTTTTTTAAATTATACGTTTTCACGCGTTTATTTTATGTTTTTTTCGTAAAAACATTAAAAATCAATTAAAATGTTCTAAATTAACGTGTTTTTTTTAAATCATACGTTTTCACGTGTTTATTTTGTGTTTTTCTCGTACAAAACAACAAAAAGTCTTCAAATCGATCAGTTTTCCATATATTTTGTATTTGTCTTATATAAAAACACAAAATCCAATATAAAGTACGAAATTAACGTTTTTCTTAAATCGTTCGTTTTCACGCTTTTATTTTGTATTTATTTCGTAAATACTATCAAAAATCAATTAGAAAGTTCGATCTAACGTTTTTTTTTAAATCATATGTTTCAACCGTTTATTTTATATTTTCCTCGTACAAAACGACAAAAAACTAAAATCAATCTGTTTACATGATATTTTATATTTTGTCTTATAAAAACACAAAAATCCAATATCATGTACGAAATTAGCGTTCTTCTTAAATCGTTCGTTTTCACGCTTTATTTTGTGTTTTTCTCGTACAAAATGACAAAAAGTCATCAAATCGATCAATTTTTCATATATTTTGTATCTTGTCTGATATAAAAAACACAAAATCCAATAAAAGTACGAAATTAACGTTTTTTCTTAAATCGTTCGTTTTCACGCTTTATTTTGTGTTTTATTTCGTAAATACATCAAAAATCAATTACAACGTTCGAATTAATTTGTTTTTTAAATCGTAAGTTTCACGCGTTTTTTTTGTGTTTTTTTTCGTAAAACATTAAACATCAATTAAAATGTTCGAATTAACGTGTGTTTTTATAAATCATACGTTTTCACTCGTTTATTTTCTTTTTTCTCGAACAAAACGCCAAAAATCTTCAAATCGATCCGTTTTCATGATATTTTGAATTTTGTCTTATATAAAAACACAAAATCCGTTTTTTTAAATCATACGTTTTCACGCATTTATTTTGTGTTTTCTCGTTCAAAAACTACAAAAAGACTTCAAATCGATCAGTTTTCCATATATTTTTGATTTTGTCTTATTAAAACACAAAATCCAATATTTTGTCTTATATAAAATTCCATTTCATGATATTTTTTATTTTGTGTTATATAAAAACACAAAATCCGTTTTTTTTTAAATCATACGTTTTCACGCATTTATTTTTTGTTTTTCTCGTTCAAAATGACAAAAAGACTTCAATCGATCAGTTTTCCATATATTTTGTTTTGTCTTATATAAAAACACAAATCCAATATTTTTGTCTTATAAATTCCGTTTCATGATATTTTATATTTTGTCTTATATAAAAACACAAAATCCGTTTTTTTTAAATCATACGTTTTCACGCATTTATTTTGTGTTTTTCTCGTACAAAACGACAAAAAGACTTCAAATCGATCAGTTTTCCATATATTTTGTATTTTGTCTTATATAAAAACACAAAATCCAATGTAAAGTACGAAATTAACGTTTTTTCTTAAATCGTTCGTTTTCACGCTTTTATTTTATGTTTTATTTCGTTAAAACTTCAAAAATCAATTATAAAGTTCGAAATTAACGTGTTTTTTAAAATTATACGTTTTCACGCGTTTATTTTATGTTTTTTTCGTAAAAACATTAAAAATCAATTAAAATGTTCTAAATTAACGTGTTTTTTTAAATCATACGTTTTCACGTGTTTATTTTGTGTTTTTCTCGTACAAAACGACAAAAAGTCTTCAAATCGATCAGTTTTCCATATATTTTGTATTTTGTCTTATATAAAAACACAAAATCCAATATAAAGTACGAAATTAACGTTTTTTCTTAAATCGTTCGTTTTCACGCTTTTATTTTGTTTTTTTTCGTTAAAACATCAAAAATCAATTAGAAAGTTCGAAATTCACGTGTTTTTTTAAATCGTACGTTTTCACGCGTTTATTTTGTGTTTTTTTTCGTAAAAACATTAAAAATAAATTAAAATGATTGAAATTAACGTGTGTTTTTTTTTTTAAATTATATGTTTTCACGCGTTTATTTTGTGTTTTTCTCGTACAAAACGACAAAAAATCTTTAAATCGATCCGTTTTCATGATATTTTGTATTTTGTCTTATATAAAAACACAAAATCGAATATTTTGTCTTATATAAATTCCGTTTTCATGATATTTTGTATTTTGTCTTATATAAAAACACAAAATCTGTTTTTTTAAATCATACGTTTTCACGCATTTATTTTGTGTTTTTTCTTGTACAAAACGAAAAAAGACTTCAAATCGATCAGTTTTCCATATATTTTGTATTTTGTCTTATATAAAAACACAAAATCTAATGTAAAGTACGAAATTAACGTTTTTTCTTAAATCGTTCGTTTTCACGTTTTTATTTTATGTTTTATTTCGTTAAAACTTCAAAAATCAATTATAAAGTTCGAATTAACGTGTTTTTAAAATTATACTTTTCACGCGTTTATTTTATGTTTTTTTCGTAAAAACATTAAAAATAATTAAAATGTTCTAATCTAACGTTTTTTTTTAAATCATACGTTTTCACGCGTTTATTTTATTTTCTCGTACAAAACGACAAAAAACTTAAATCAATCTGTTTACATGATATTTTTATTTTGTCTTATATACACCAAAAATCCAATATCATGTACGAAATTAGCGTTTCTTCTTAAATCGTTCGTTTTCACGCTTTATTTGTGTTTTTCGTTAAACATCAAAATCAATTAAAAAGTTCGAAATTCACTGTTTTTTTAAAATCGTTGTTTTTCTTCACGCGTTATTTTGTATTTTTCTAGTACAAAACGAACAAAATCTTTAAATCGATCTGTTTTCATGATACTTTGTATTTGTCTTATACAAAATACAAAATCCAATATTTTGTCTTATACAAATTCCGTTTTCATGATATTTTGTATTTTCTCTTATATAAAAATACAAAATCCGTTTTTTTAAAACATACATTTTCACGCATTTATTTTGTGTTTTTCTCGTACAAAACGATAAAAAGTCATCAAATCGATCAATTTTTCATATATTTTGTATTTTGTCTTATATAAAAAACACAAAATCCAATAAAAAGTACGAAATTAACGTTTTTTCTTAAATCGTTCGTTTTCACGCTTTTATTTTGTGTTTTATTTCGTAAATACATCAAAAAATCAATTATAAAGTTCGAATATTAACGTGTGTTTTTTAAATCGTAAGTTTTCACGGCGTTTTTTTGTGTTTTTTTCGTAAAATCATTAAAAATCAATTCGAAAGTTCGAAATTAACGTGATCTTTTAAAATCATACGTTTTCACGCGTTTATTTTGTGTTTTTCTCGTACAAAACAACAAAAAAATCTTCAAATCGATCCGTTTTCATGATATTTTGTATTTTGTCTTATATAAAAACACAAAATCCGTTTTTTTTTAAATCATACGTTTTCACGCATTTATTTTGTGTTTTTCTCGTACAAAACGACAAAAAGACTTCAAATCGATCAGTTTTCCATATATTTTGTATTTTGTCTTATATAAATTCCATTTTCATGATATTTTTTATTTTGTGTTATATAAAACACAAAAATCCTTTTTTTTAAATCATACGTTTTCACGCATTATTTTTTGTTTTTCCTCGTTCAAAATGACAAAAAGACTTCAAATCGATCAGTTTTCCATATATTTTGTATTTTGTCTATATAAAAACACAAAATCCAATATTTTGTCTTATATAAATTCCGTTTTCATGATATTTATATTTTGTCTTATATAAAAACACAAAATCCATTTTTTTTAAATCATACGTTTTCACGAATTTATTTGTGTTTTTCTCGTACAAAACGACAAAAAGATTTCAAATCGATCCGTTTCCATATATTTTGTATTTGTCTTATATAAAACACAAAATCCAATGTAAAGTACGAAATTAACGTTTTTTCTTAAATCGTTCGTTTTTACGTTTTATTTTATATTTTATTTCGTTAAAACTTCAAAAATCAATTATAAAGTTCGAAATTAACGTGTTTTTTAAAATTATACTTTTCACGCGTTTATTTTATGTTTTTTTCGTAAAAACATTAAAAATCAATTAAAATGTTCTAAATTAACGTGTTTTTTTAAATCATACGTTTTCACGTGTTTATTTTGTGTTTTTCTCGTACAAAACGACAAAAAGTCTTCAAATCGATCAGTTTTCCATATATTTTGTATTTTGTCTTATATAAAAACACAAAATTCAATATAAAGTACGAAATTAACGTTTTTTCTTAAATTGTTCGTTTTCACGCTTTTATTTTGTATTTAATTTCGTAAATACATCAAAAATCAATTAGAAAGTTCGATATTAACGTGTTTTTTTTAAAATCATACGTTTTCACGCGTTTATTTTATGTTTTCCTCGTACAAAACGACAAAAAACTTCAAATCAATCCGTTTACCATGATATTTTGTATTTGTCTTACATAAAAACACAAAAAATCCAATATAATGTACGAAATTAACGTTTTTTTCCTAAATCGTTCGTTTTCACGCTTTTATTTTGTATTTTTTTTGTTAAAACATCAAAAATCAATTAGAAGGTTCGAAATTCATGTGTTTTTTTTAAATCGTACGTTTTCATTTTACGCGTTTATTTTTTGTTTTTTTCGTAAAAAAATTAAAAATCAATTAAAATGTTCGAAATTAACGTGTGATTTTTTAAAATTACACGTTTTCACGCTATTTTGTGTTTTTCTAGTACAAAACGACAAAAAATCTTTAAATCGATCTGTTTTCATCATACTTTGTATTTTGTCTTATATAAATTCCGTTTTCATGATATTTTGTATTTTCTCTTATATAAAAACACAAAATCCGTTTTTTTAAAACATACGTTTTCACGCATTTATTTTGTGTTTTTCTCGTATAAAACGATAAAAGTCATCAAATCGATCAATTTCCATATATTTTGTATTTTGTCTTATATAAAAAACACAAAATCCAATAAAAAGTACGAAATTAACGTTTTTTCTTAAATCGTTCGTTTTCACGCTTTTATTTTGTGTTTTATTTCGTAAATACATCAAAAATCAATTATAAAGTTCGATATTGACGTGTGTTTTTTTAAAATCGTACGTTTTCACGTGTTTTTTTGTGTTTTTTCGTAAAAACATTAAACATCAATTAAAATGTTCGAAATTAACGTGTGTTATTTTTAAATCATACGTTTTCACGCGTTTATTTTCTTTTTTTCTCGTACAAAACGACAAAAAATCTTCAAATCGATCCGTTTTCATGATATTTTGTATTTTGTCTTATATAAAAAACACAAAATCCAATATTTTGTCTTATATAAATTCTGTTTTCATGATATTTTGTATTTTGTCTTATATAAAAACACAAAATCTGTTTTTTTTAAATCATACGTTTTCACGCATTTATTTTGTGTTTTTCTTTTACAAAACGAAAAAGACTTCAAATCGATCAGTTTTCCATATATTTTGTATTTTGTCTTATATAAAAACACAAAATCTATATTTTGTCTTATATAAATTCCGTTTTCATTATAATTTTTATTTTGTGTTATATAAAAACACAAAATCTGTTTTTTTAAATCATACGTTTTCACAGCATTTATTTTAGTGTTTTTCTCGTCAAAACGACAAAAAGACTTCAATCGATCAGTTTTCCATATATTTTGTATTTTGTCTTATATAAAAACACAAATCCAATGTAAAGTACGAAATTAACGTTTTTTCTTAAATCGTTCGTTTTCACGTTTTGATTTTATGTTTTATTTCGTTAAAACTTAAAAAATCAATTATAAGTTCGAAATTAACGTGTTTTTAAAATTATACTTTTCACGCGTTTATTTTATGTTTTTTTCGTAAAAACATTAAAAATCAATTAAAATGTTCTAAATTAACGTGTTTTTTAAATCATACGTTTTCACGTGTTTATTTTGTGTTTTTCTCGTACAAAACGACAAAAAGTCTTCAAATCGATCAGTTTTCCATATATTTTGTCTTATATAAAAACACAAAATCCAATATAAAATACGAAATTAACGTTTTTTCTTAAATTTTTCGTTTTCCATGCTTTTATTTGTATTTAATTTCATAAATACATCAAAAATCAATTAGAAAGTTCGATATTAACGTGTTTTTTTAAATCATACGTTTTCACTCGTTTATTTTGTGATTTTTTCGTAAATACATTAAAAATCAATTAAAATAATCAAAATTAACGTGTGTTTTTTTAAAATTATACATTTTCACGCGTTTATTTTGTGTTTTTCTAGTACTAAACGACAAAAAAATCTTTAAATCGATATGTTTTCATGATATTTTGTTTTTTGTCTTATATAAAAACACAAAATCCAATATTTTGTCTTATATAAATTTCGTTTTCATGATATTTTGTATTTTGTGTTATATAAAAACACAAAATCCGTTTTTTTTTAAATCATACGTTTTCACGAATTTATTTTGTGTTTTTCTCGTACAAAACGACAAAAAGTCATCAAATCGATCAGTTTTCCATATATTTTGTATTTTGTCTTATATAAAAACACAAAATCCAATGTAAGCTACGAAATTAACGTTTTTTCTTAAATTGTTCGTTTTCACGTTTTGATTTTATGTTTTATTTCGTTAAAACTTCAAAAATCAATTATAAAGTTCGAAATTAACGTGTATTTTAAAATTATACTTTTCACGCGTTTATTTTATGTTTTT